>NC_068280.1:9342316-9594665 GCF_025860055.1 Xyrauchen texanus | reverse complement strand
GCCTCAGTCGTGGTTGTTGAAGGTCTTGTTGTGGAAACCACAGTTGTGCTTGTTGGATTATTAGTTGTTGATGGAAGTTGTGTTGTGGTTTTTGAAGGTGTTGTTGTGGAAACCGGAATTGTGCTTGTTGGAGTATTAGTTGTTGTTGGAAGAGGTGTTGTGGTTGGAGCATTTGTTGTGGTTGTGGAAGCCTCAGTCGTGGTTGTTGAAGGTGTTGTTGTGGAGACCACAGTTGTGCTTGTTGGAGTATTAGTTGTTGTTGGAAGAGGTGTTGTGGTTGGAGCATTTGTTGTGCTTGTGGAAACCACAGTTGTGCTTGTTAGAGTATTAGTTGTTGTTGGAAGTTGTGTTGTGGTTGGAGAATTTGTTGTGGTTGTTGAAGGTGTTGTTGTGGAAAACACAGTTGTGCTTGTTGGAGTATTAGTGGTTGTTGGAAGTTGTGTTGTGGTTTTTGAAGGTGTTGTTGTGGAAACCGGAATTGTGCTTGTTGGAGTAATAGTTGTTGTTGGAAGAGGTGTTGTGGTTGGAGCATTTGTTGTGGTTGTGGTAGCCTCAGTCGTGGTTGTTGAAGGTGTTGTTGTGGAAACCACAGTTGTGCTTGTTGGAGTATTAGTTGTTGTTGGAATAGGTGTTGTGGTTGGAGCATTTGTTGTGGTTGTGGAAGCCTCAGTTATTGCTGTTGAAGGTGTTGTTGTGGAAACCACAGTTGAGCTTGTTGGAGTATTAGTTGTTGTTGGAATAGGTGTTGTGGTTGGAGCATTTGTTGTGGTTGTGGAAGCCTCAGTCTTGGTTGTTGAAGGTGTTGTTGTGCTTATAGGAGAAACAGTTGTTGTTGGAAATGGTGTTGTGGGTGTTTCAGTTTTGGTTGTTGGATCTATGGTTGAAGGTGTTGTTGTGCTTGTAGGAGAAGCAGTTGTTGTTGGAAATGGTGTTGTGGTTGTTTGATCTATGGTTGAAGGTGTTGTTGTGCTTGTTGGAGTAATAGTTGTTGATGGAATAGGTGTTGTGATTGGATCATTTGTTGTGGTTGCCTTAGTCATGGTTGTTGGAGCTGTTGTTGAAGGTGTTGTTGTGGAAGCCACAGTTATGCTTGTTGGAGAAACAGTTGTAGCTGTAGTTGGAATTTGCGTTGTGGTTGTCAACAACTTAGTCGTGCTTGTTGGAGCTGTGGTCATGGTTGTTTGAATTGTTGTACTTGTCAGGGGTGTTGTTGTGGAATCTACAGTTGTGCTTGTTAGAGCATTAGATGTTGTCGTTGATTTATCTATAGTTGTGGTTGTGGGAATCAGAGATATTGTTGTAGAAGCTTTTGTTTCTGTGGTTTGATCTGTTGTTGTGGTTTGAGCAGATGTTGACTGTGTTCCGCAAACAGTCCACCATAGACATACTGTCAAAATAAGATTACATTTCATAATTAATATATTAGTTTTCATTTTGATTTATTTTCATTTGTAATTTAAATTAAAATGCTGTTTCTAGAGATGTACAAATATTTTTCACTGTCTATTGCATCATTGTTTTAGGTCTGTCATATTTTCTTTACAGGAAAATAACAACTTTACATATCATTTTTCTTTTCAATGCTGGTTTACTTACATATGGTGAGGAATGTTTTCCTTCTGCCATCATACCTAGAAATAAAAACAATAATATAATAATTCGTTTTTGTTTCAATTGTGCATTATTTAAATCACATAACATTTATTGGTGATATATTTTATTCATAATTAAAGTATCTATAGTTAGAATGTGTTCATAAGTGAATTTGTTCAAAGAGAGAGAGAATTAAGCATAGTCTAGAAATTTGGTGTTGTGTCAAATGTATGATCAGACTTGGGGAGTAATGGAATACTTGGAACAATGTTATGTAATCAGGATACCAGAAAAAAAAAACTGTATTTTGTTAAAGTTACATAAAAAAAAACTATAGCATTAGAATTAGAAAGTACATAACAAATAGCAGTATCAGAATATTAATACATCTGGTAATAATGGGGATTACTAGATTTAAATCTGTAATGTATATAGAAATAAATATAGTACTATCACCAGTGGTTGATCCTGGCATAAGTAATATGGTAGTACTTTTTTCTAGATTGGAACAACCACTGCTCCATTGCTGATCTGCAGTTGTTTCATTAGATTGTGTAACTTGCACCAAACTTCAGTCTCTTTGAAAATTAATTTTGACTTATTGGATACATTTTTTTACCTCAAAATCAGCAAATTTCTGCATTTACATATTACTTTTGTAACATTGAGTCATATTTCTACATTTCTACATTTTTACTGCAAAAAAACAGTTCATTACTATATCATCCTGTTCAGACATAATTATTTGTTTTTTAAACTTAATTCAATAAGGCAAATACTACCATGATGAATTAACACTTTAGTGTGCTGCCACACTTCTATGGACCAGAACATCTACAGAAAACAACAGATTAAAACATCACCAAATGTAAACTAATAAATGTTGCAGGGTTTAAAATTAAATTAAATCAGAAACAGGAACAGGAACAGCTGGTAAACTGTTAATTAAATGCATAATCAATATATAATACAATATATTTGTTTAGAAATAAGTATATGCAATTTTAAATATTGATACATTTTAGCCAAGATATTTTGAGAAACCAGGTTTATGATCAAAATAATTCAGATGGCCTTTGCATCACTGTATTGATACCAAAGATATCTCATTGAAAGCAATTGAAAGCAATGGCTGGGTCACTAAAAAGATTCCAAGGGGCACCTTTGGTGTCTACATAGTGACAGACAGAGTTCTTGCTCAAATGTCAATATTTGAGACCTTACTCGGACTTGGCTCGGACTTGAGCCTTTTGGACTTGGGATTTTTTCCAAGTCCAGCCGAGTCCATGGCATTTGATTTGTGATGCAATGAAAAACAAACAAACAAAAAACAACGTGACATAGGGTGACCATACAGTTTTCACGCATATATGTCCTTACGTGTGATTATTCTGTCTGAGAGCAACAGCGCACACTCTTTTAAAGTTCTTTTTTAACTCTCCTGCCCATGCTGTATGTGTGTGGGAAAGAGATCGCCATTCGCCAGACATGCTCTGCCCCTCTATCAATATAAATATAAATAAATATCAATAGTGTAAGCACACTTTAAAAAGAACTTTCTCCAACTCTGCGAGTTATTAAATAGAACACAAGTTTTATCAGACTCATGCTTACTAAGCAAAGTCATTTCTAACTGAAAATGTTGAATACATCAAGAAAAAATCTAATTTACTACGTATAAGCTAGGGGTATTTAAACTAATATGACGAATGAAATAGGCCATGATGGAAATTGCACAACTCAGTCTGTCTCATTTGTACCGCAATCTCTGTGTGTTACCTGTAAAGCTGGCACTTGTGTTTCAATGACAAAAAAGTACAAATAAAATACAATGAAGGACACAAGTGAGGAGAGAAGTGTCTATTCACCTATTATCCATACTAAATATATTCTTGACTTTAGGGAAGTAGGCTACACCTGGACACAGCAAGAGGACTGAAAATATGAAGTACTGTAGAATATAAATGTTTTACGGCCTATCCCTCCTCCTTCCCGGGTTTCGGCACCAGTGTAAAGGGATCAATGGAAAGGAGGAGGCGAGAACCGGCTTGACAATATAAATAATAGATTTAATGATAAACTTAAAAGACAACATAAACACACACATGACGGACATGTCCGTAAACGATCTCTCTCTCCCGCAGAATCCTCTGCAGTCGACCTTTATCCCTCACGGAGGCTTGATTGGCCTAATACGGGACCAGGTGTGTAGGATCACGACCCAGCCCCGCCCTCTGCCCTGACACAAACATATTGAATGTATTTCACCCACCATTTAAGATAAAACTCAACTAAATTGAATGGACAAATTGAAATTGAAAATTAAGTAGAAATATTTAATTTAAAAATGTAATAATAACTCTTGTTGTAATAACTAATGCAGCTTTCTTGAGTGGAGGGGAAAAGCAACAAATAACTGAAATGTCAACAGAACGCAATAAGAAGTGTGTTGAAGGACAGTTTTTTCTTCATACACCTAAAGCATATGCTTTCATTCTGAGACCACTTTGAAATTTGTTTAGCAGGATACTAATCATTTGGGTTTTTTTTGCATTTATATTTACAAATTGTTTTCTTAGTTAAAATAGGCTTAAAATATTGATGTTGAGTTTACGGTTACAATTTTAGTTCAGAATCTTGAACAGACCCATTCAGACTCGGACTCAACTTGGACTCATAGTTTAAAGACTCGGAGTTGACTCAGACTCGACTAAGGTGGACTCGAACCCAACACTACAGAGAGAAACTCATTCACACACTTCCTTGCACTTGACTTGTTTTTTACAAAACAACATTTATTAGGTGCAAAATTGTTTGGTGTCATGGGAATGGCACCACAACCTTGCAACCATTATTTATTTTATTTATTTATTTATGACAGAACCCATTTTCACACAAATGATCTAATCTTGTGAAAATAAATGAAATACGGAAATATTTAACATTTTGAAATGGTTTATGTTTTGTTTTGATTGCGATTTAGACATGTAATAATTTTTTTTTTATCGTGAATTTTCATAGTTCAATACTGAAAATCTGGGACAAGGCTAAAACAATAAAATCTTATACAATAAAATCTATACATAGAAGGTCTTTGAAAAGTGCCAAAAATAAACAGACTATAATTTAGAAGTTCTTAGAATATAAATAAGTCTGAATGGGAGAGCTACAAATAAGAGATAGCTTCAATCAATAGTGTTTATTAACAATGAACAGTAATTAATCTATGGACATTACATTGTGTCCTGCATGAGTACTGTAATTATTTTTAGGGAGGGGCCGGGTCGCCACCGCCGCCCTGATCAGTGGTCTATACACGCTCATGTCTAAATCATAACAATTTATAAGACATTTCTATAAACTCGTACAAAATTATACGAAATAGCCAACTAAAATATATACGAATTTTCATAAGAGTGCAGCTGCAGAAACTGCAGAAACAAGCACAACTGTGGCTTCCACAACAACACCTTCAACCATAGATCCAACAACCACAATTGAAACAACCACAACAAATGATCCAGAGTTGTCATGAAAAAATGTATTAAATTAGAAAAATGCTGAGAGGCATTTTTCAAGTTGCCTAAAGACACTTGAACCCCACTGAATATTGAACTAGATAATAAAGCCCACTTTAGTTTGTATAATTAGTCCCAGTCCCTCCCTGGAGAGAGATCAAATACCCACGAATGATTATTTATTTATTTTTAAATAGTAAATCAAATGTAAAAGAGCACTCTTTTTATTCAATGAATAGGAATCATATTCATTTGACGAAGTCTCTGATTACATTAAGAACCATGAAATGTTCTCTTTTGGATTATGTGTTTTGTATGCCTTGTGATGTTGTTAATTTGTTTGATAGACGAGCCATTTATAATGTGCTATTTTTAATATTTCAAAAGCTCGAAAATTGCCCAAATGTATCATAACGTGTATAAATTAAATGATAAAGGCGCATTTTTAAAGGTGACAGACCAGACAGAAGAATCCAAGAATATCTCAAATAATCAGCTTTACATATTTTAAATCCAGAAACAGGGACTATGTTAAATGCATTAAGCCATAAATACATCTTTTAAAAATAGTAATTCAATTTTATAGTCAAGTTATCATCATACAATTATAATTATATTTATAATTTATATTATAATTTACTTGCGGTCAGTAACATACCCTCGCTCGCTGTTCAAATGCATAACCATGCGGTTACCAAAAGGTATAATTGTCCTTGCAGAGCTCTCTGCGATATGTCCTTTTAGATTCAAATGAACAGACTACATGAAAAAAAAATGTAGTTGCTCATATTAAAGGCTGATTGACGTTTGAAAGGTGTGGCAATTTAGTGACATATTAGGCTAAACATTCCGAAACAGACTGACGACCATGTTCAACTATTCATATTATTAACAATTCCAACTATTGTTAAACCTGTCAACAACAAAGGGTGTATGCCTAAACAATGTCGAGTAAGCCTATTCCAATCATGAATATCAAGAACTGAAGTCGGTAAGAATCGGTACCCACACACTGATATTTATTTATACCATATTTAGTTAAAATAACTTTATATGGGAATCTGGAATACATAGTTTAGAATAAACATCTCACAACAGAAAAATGTGGATTTTAATTCATTTCTACATTACTATATATCTTAAAAATAGCAGTATGCTATTAGAATAAAAATGCAGTGTCCAATAAACATTTAAAAGCCAAATCTGCCTTGACGTTTATTTCGCTTAATTTCATAAAAATTGAAAGTGATCTCTTCTGTTTGTTTTCTAACAGCAGTAGGCCTAATTCACGGTTTTGTTATCATGCAGTGCTGGATACTCGCTTATTGTCATTTAACTCACCAGTTTAAATAACAAATACCTATATTTTGATGTATTGGAATATTAGAGGCGGGACACATGATTTCGTGTTACTTTTCTCTCTCTCTCTCTCTCTCTCTCTCTCTCTCTCTCTCTCTCTCTCTCTCTCTCTCTCTCTCTCTCTTTTCTAGTAAATTATGAAAAACTTCAAACCCAACAGGTTAATAGGACATGTATATTAAGTAATTTAGGGAGAACGCTCAGAATGTCTAATTTAGATAAAAACAATTTAGTACATATGTAAACACACACAATAGATGAATCAGTGCATGATTTGATAGCACAGAGAAAGTGACAATACAGGTGATCAATACATTTAGCAAAGGCATTTAATAACTGTTAATAACAAAATTATATGCCAGTTTCTATCAACCTGTTCATAACTCTCCCTCACTCTTTGCTTTCATCTACTTCTAAGTAGTCTTGTATAGCAGCAATGCAACAGATTGTAGAAAATAAACTCTTTCTTTCATTAATAAATTATTTAAGGGGGTGAGAGAGAGAAAAAAATCACAAAAATATTTTCATGTTCACAAATTCACAGCCACAATTAAACAAAGACTTCCATCATAAACAATTATGTCTCTGATGCCCTGTTTTTTATATATATATATATATACCCATAATGGGCTTGGGTGTGTCTAACACACTTGACATGTTTCATTCAAACACTCATTCATTCACTCACAGGCACACCTTTTAATGTTACCAATGAATAATCACAATATGTTATTATTATTCAAAAATGCAATTATATAGTTCAACTGATTTGTATTATTATTATTATTACTACCCTCACATTAAACAAAAGGATAAAGGAATAAAAAGATAAAGCCATACATTTCTAAATTTCTTTACACTTTAAAAATAGCAGCACTGTAAAAAAAATCTGTCAGCTATGGTTGCCAGAAAAATTATGTAAAAAATACAGTTAAAATGTAAACCACTTTACAAGACAGCCTGTACATTTGACAGTTTAAAATGGTTGTAACTTACATGCTAGCACTGTAAAAAATTCTAAAAACTTCTGTTAAATTTTCCAAAACAAAAATTCATAAACTAGCCTTCTGAAACTGTAAAAATGTGTTGTTTACTTTATAAGATATTTGTTAATCACTGTAGTAATCACAGAAGGGCACATGATGACATATAGTTCATCAATAATGGCTCTTCTAGGAATAATGACAAATAAACATGTAGAAACAGTGCTCAGTATCACTCACACAAACACTAATCACCATCATGGTAACACATTTGAGATTTAAATAATGCAGTAAACATTAACTAAATTACATCAAATATAACACAGAACATCCCAGTGTACGTAACTGATATAAAAATTATGATGAAACATAACTATTCCCATAAAATATAATGAAATGTAATGGGTCACGCAGGGAATTCTGGGAACGCCGATTACTGTTTTTACTGTAATTTTTACTCTCTTGTACTTTTTACCATTAATTTTACAGGAAAATCTTACTTTTTACATTTAAATAATGTAATTTTTACATCATTTTATTTTAAAAACTACTGTATTGTCTTTTAAAATATATTAAAACATTTTATGTTTGGATTCTGGATGGAGGTATTTTGGACCATTCCGCCTTGCAAAACATCTCCAGGTCAGTTAGGTTTGATGGTTGCCGAGCATGGACAGCCCGCTTCAAATCACCCCACAGATTTTCAATGATATTCAGGTCTGGGGAATGGGATGGCCATTCCAGAACATTGTACTTGTTCCTCTGCATAAATGCCAGAGTAGATTTTGACCAGTGTTTTGGGTCGTTGTCTTGTTGAAATATCCAGCCCCGGCATAACTTCAAATTTGTGACTGATTCCTCTACATTATTCCCAAGTATCTGCTGATTTTGAGTGGAATCCATGCAACCCTCAACTTTAACAAGATTCCCAGTACTGGCCACACAGCCCCACAGCATGATGGAACCTCCACCAAATTTTACTGTGGGTAGCAAGTGTTTGTCTTGGAATGCTTTGTTCTTTTGCCGCCATGCATAACGCCCCTTGTTATGACCAAATAACTCCATCTTTGTTTCATCAGTCCACAGCACCTTCTTCCAAAATGAAGCTGGCTTGTCCAAATGTGCGTTTGCATACCTCAAGCAACTCTGTTTGTGTCGTGTGTGCAGAAAAGGCTTCTTCCGCATCACTCTCCCATACAGATTCTCCTTGTGTAAAGTGCGCTGAATTGTTGAACGATGTACAGTGACGCCATCTTCAGCAAGATGATTTTGTAGGTCTTTGGAGGTGGTCTGAGGGCTGTTTTTGACCGTTCTTACCATCCTTCGCCTTTGCTTCTCCGATATTTTACTTGGCCTGCCACTTCTGGGCTTAACAAGAACCGTGACTGTGGTCTTCCATTTCCTCACTATGTTCCTCACAGTGGACACTGACAACTTAGATCACTGCAATAGCATTTTGTAGCCTTCCCCTAAACCATAATGCTAAAAAATCTTTGTTTTCAGGTCATTTGAGAGTTGTTTTGAGGCCCCCCTGTTGCCACTCTTCAGAGGAAAGTGAAAGAGAACAACAACTTGCAATTGGCCACCTTAAATACCTTTTCTCATGATTGGATGCACCTGTCTATTAAGTTCAAGGCTTAATGAGCTCACCAAACCAATTGTGTGTTCCAATTAATCAGTGCTAGGTAGTTACAGGTATTCAAATCAACAAAATGACAAGGGTGCCCAAATTTATGCACCTGTCTAATTTCGTTTTGATGCATATTGCACATTTTCTGTTTATCCAATGAACCTCATTTCACTACCGAAATATTACTGTGTCCTTCAGATATTTGATAGATCAAAATTAAATTGCTGATCCAAACACCCAATTATTTATACAGTCAGGTCCATAAATATTGGGACATCGACACAATTCTAATCTTTTTGGCTCTATACACCACCACAATGAAACGCACAAGATGTGCTTTAACTGCAGATTTTCAGCTTTAATTTGAGGGTATTTACATCCAAATCAGGTGAACGGGTAGGAATTACAACAGTTTGTATATGTGCCTCCCACTTTTTAAGGGACCAAAAGTAATGGGACAATTGGCTGCTCAGCTGTTCCATGGCCAGGTGTGTGTTATTCCCTCATTATACCATTTACAAGGAGCAGATAAAAGGTCCAGAGTTCATTTCAAGTGTGCTATTTGCATTTGGAATCTGTTGCTGTCAACTCTCAATATGAGATCCAAAGAGCTGTCACTATCAGTGAAGCAAGCCATCATTAGGCTGAAAAATCAAAACAAACCCATCAGAGAGATAGCAAAAACATTAGGTGTGGCCAAATCAACTGTTTGTAACATTCTTAAAAAGAAAGAACGCACCGGTGAGCTCAGCAACACCAAAAGACCCGGAAGACCACGGAAAACAACTGTGGTGGATGACCGAAGAATTCTTTCCCTGGTGAAGAAAACACCCTTCACAACAGTTGGCCAGATCAAGAACACTCTCCAGGAGGTAGGTGTATGTGTGTCAAAGTTAACAATCAAGAGAAGACTTCACCAGAGTGAATACAGAGGGTTCACCACAAGATGTAAACCATTGGTGAGCCTCAAAAACAGGAAGGCCAGATTAGAGTTTGCCAAACAACATCTAAAAAAGCCTTCACAGTTCTGGAACAACATCCTATGGACAGATGAGACAAAGATCAACTTGTACCAGAGTGATGGGAAGAGAAGAGTATGGAGAAGGAAAGGAACTGCTCATGATCCAAAGCATACCACCTCATCAGTGAAGCATGGTGGTGGTAGTAGTGTCATGGTGTGGGCATGTATGGCTGCCAATGGACCTGGTTCTCTTGTATTTATTGATGATGTGACTGCTGTGACAAAAGCAGCAGGATGAATTCTGAAGTGTTTCGAGCAATATCATCTGCTCATATTCAGCCAAATGCTTCAGAACTCATTGGACGGCGCTTCACAGTACAGATGGACAATGATCCGAAGCATACTGCGAAAGCAACCAAAGAGTTTTTTAAGGGAAAGATGTGGAATGTTATGCAATGGCCAAGTCAATCACCTGACCTGAATCCGATTGAGCATGCATTTCACTTGCTGAAGACAAAACTGAAGGGAAAATGCCCCAAGATCAAGCAGAAACTGAGGACAGTTGTAGAGGCCTGGCAGAGCATCACCAGGGATGAAACCCAGCGTCTGGTGATGTCTATGCGTTCCAGACTTCAGGCTGTAATTGACAGCAAAGGATTAGCAAACAAGTATTAAAAAGTTAAAGTTTGATTTATGATTGTTAATCTGTCCCATTAATTTTGGTCCCTTAAAAAGTGGGAGGCACCGTTCACCTGATTTGGATGTAAATACCTTCAAATTAAATCTGAAAGTCTGCAGTTAAAGTACATCTTGTTCGTTTCATTTCAAATCCATTGTGGTGGTGTATACAGCCAAAAAGATTAGAATTGTGTCGATGTCCCAATATTTATGAACCTGACTGTAAATGAAAATCATGGAAATTGTCAGGGATGCCTAAACTTTTGCATACGACTGTATCTTTGTTTTAAATGTAGTGTCCAAGAAACATGTTTAAAAGCCAAATCTACCTTTACACTAAAAAAAAACAAATCTTTTTGTTTATACAAAAACAAATGTGCAGCTGTGGTTGCCAGAATAATTACGTAAAAAATACAGTAAAAAGTTAAACAACTTTACAGAACAACCTGTACATTTGACAGTTTAAAACTGCTGTAATTTACGTGACCACGAGGGCACTGTAAAAAAAAAAAAAAAAATCACATTTACATAAAAACATAATAAACTTGACATTAGCCTTCTGAAACTGTAAAAATAACATTTTTACTTTATAAGGTATTGTCATTCACTGTAAAATTACAGAAGAGCACATGATGACACGGAGTTCACCAATAGTGGCTCTTCCAGGAGCAATGACCTATAAACATGTAGAGATAGAGCTCAGTGTCACAACATTAAATATAAACAAAACACCTCAATGTACATAACTGATATTAAAAATAAGAAGAAACTGATCTATTCCCATAAAATACAATGAAATATGATGGGTCATGAAAGGAATTTTGGGAATGCCCTAATATTGTTTTTTACTGTAATTTTAACAATAATTTACAGTAAAAAGTACATGTACTCTCTTGTTAAACAATGTAAATTTGTACCATTAATTATACAGGAAAATCATACTTTTTACATCTAAAAAAATATATTTGTACAAAATGTTATTGTATAAACTACTTTATTTAAAAAATAAATTATTTAAGGGTGTGAGAGAAAAAAAAATCACAAAAATATTTTCATATTCACAAATTCACAGCCACACATAAACCAAGATTTTCATCACAGACCATTCTGTCTCTGACGCCGACATTTTTTTATATATACATATTACCCATGGGCTCGGGTGTGTCTTACACATTGAAATGTTTCATTCAAGCACACATGCATTCACAGGCACACCTTGTTACCAAAGAATAATCACAATACTTTCTTTATTATTATTCAACAATGCAATTATAAACTTCAACTGACTTGTATTATTAGTAATATCCTCACATTAAACAAAAGGATAAAGCCATATTGCTACATTTTAGAAGAGTTTAGAAGAGTTTCTCTTAGATATTATGAAGGATATCAATCAGAAAACAAACTTTAGTAAATGTGTATATATATAGAGAGAGAGCGAGAGAGAGAGAGAGAGAGAGAGAGAGAGAGAGAGAGAGAGATCCCTAAACTGATACATTATCAGTGTTGCTTTCAGATTTGAAGTATACTAAAGTCTCACTACTAAGTTTGAAATAAAACCTTAAATTATTTGTATTTTCTAATCATATAGGCAGAAAAGACCTGGTATGTCAATTGAGGTTATTTATCAACAAACCTTAAAATCTGAAACTGCTATGGCAACTCACTGGTGGTAAGGTACACAAATATCATGCTTGTCTGTTCAATTTTCTTTAGTTTCTAAAGATATACTGGAGGCACAGTTTTATGTACAGTTTATTTTTATGTAAATTATCTATTAGTTATACACATCTTATTTATCTTTTTGCTGCTCTCTTCCATCCTTTGTTTTTCATACTGGCTTTTGCAGTCCAATTGATATTCAGTAAAATACAGGTTAAAATATATTGGTATACAGGTTAAAACTGTAAAATATATTTACACATAATCCATCCATCCATCTTCAACCTCTTATCCGAAGTCGGGTTGCGGGGGCAGCTGCTCCAGCAGGGGGCCCCAAACTTCCCTATCCCAAGCCACATTAACCAGCTCTGACTGGGGGACCCCGAGGCGTTCCCAGGCCAGTATGGAGATGTAATTTCTCCACCTAATCCTGGGTCTTCCCCGAGGCCTCCTCCCAGCTGGACGCACCTGAAACACCTCCCTAGGGAGACGGCCAGGGGGCATCCTTACCAGATGCCCAAACCACCTCAACTGACTCCTTTCGACACAAAGGAGCAGCGGCTCTACTCCGAGCTCCTCACGGATGACAGAGCTCCTCACCCTATCTCTAAGGGAGAAGCCCGCCACCCTTCTGAGGAAGCCCATTTCGGCCGCTTGTAGTTCTTTCAGTCATGACCCAGCCTTCATGACCATAGGTGAGGGTAGGAACAAAAATTGACCGGTAGATCGAGAGCTTTGCCTTACGGCTCATCTCTCTTTTCGTGACAATGGTGCAATAGAGCGAGTGCAATACCGTCCCCGCTGCCCCGATTCTCCGGCCAACATCCCGCTCCATTGTCCCCTCACTCGTGAACAAGACCCCGAGGTACTTGAACTCCTTCACTTGGGGCAATACCACCTTCCCTATTTACACATAATGAGTTCTTTTAAATGGACATTACAGAGTACATTTAATGTAACTTTGTACTAATCCTCTCCAATTCTCCTGATTTTCATTCCTGTTTTTGCAGTCCAATTAATATTCATTAAAATAATTCTGCTCCCATATATTGAATTCTAGACTCACAAAACTTGGCACACAAGTAAAAAAAAAAAAAAAAAAATCTAGAGAGTTGTGTACAGATTAAAACTCTTATATAGATTTTTAAACATTATAAAGTTCTATCAGAAAATACTTGAATGATTGGAATTAATATGAATGTATAGCCCCATCCAACGGTTCTGCGCTCAGATACTTCCTCAAAACAGATCCTGCCAGAAGGCGATGACAGCAGGGTAGAGGAGCTTACCCCTATAGCAGGACAGGACCTAAACTGGTGGTGATGGGGTGGAGGGCAGTGAAAACAACGGAGGCATACGTACAATGAAAGACAGCTGTGCAAAGCTTATAAAGCGGAGGCTGCATCCAGAGTCTTCCTGCTAGAAGTACTCTAACGCTTTAACTTCTTATGTAAAACAAATAATTTTTTGTGTCCCCATTTGCACTGAAGGTTTGACAATTGACCCTTCGCTAAATGCCGCCTTCAAATAATTTCTGTCTAATCCTATTTTAGCAACTTTTGTTGTCCACTATTTCTCTGACAAGCACTTGCTCCAAGGAGAGTCTACAGGACTAATGTGTGTTTGACAAGTTTTAAGTGGAATTTAAAAAAAAATATATACAAAAACACACACACACAACATTGTTTCTGGGTTACTTGAAATAGTGACTCAAGGTACCTTGAGAGGATACATGTATTGTTTTTTTCTTTTTAAATAAGTCTCGAGAAGAGCATGATATGGATTAAACTGTGTCAGCCCTAATTCCTAAATGAACATGTATAACATCAGCAAGGACACCTACATTTGCTCCAAGGTAAAATAAAGCTAATAAATTAACATTAATTCATTTATGTATTGATTCAGGTCATCCTGGTGATAGTAAATAAAGAGTTGTTTATTTGTGAGTGAGTGTGTTATGTGCCTCCGCGTCTGAGACCGTCAATCCGTGCATCTTATCACGTAGCTTGTTGAGCGCGTTACCGCGGAGATGTAGCGCATGTGGAGGCCCACGCTTTTCTCCACGACATCCACACACAACTCCCCACGAGAGCGAGAACCACACATTATAGCCACGATGAGGCGGTTACTCCATGTGATTTTACCCTCCCTAGCAACCGGGGCAATTTGGTTGCTTAAGAGACCTGACTGGAGTCACTAAGCACGCCCTGGATTGGAACTTGTGACTCCAAGGGTGGTAGTCAGCGTCAATACTCGCTGAGCAAGTACATACTGTATATGTTCTATAAACTTTGGCTTCAAGCACTACTAACTTGCAGCTGGGTGGAATACCCATAAGCCATTGCACTTGAATAAATAATGTATGTTTGGTCAGATATAGATAAGGGAACCTATTTGGAAATATTATAATTGCTATAAAAAATTGTATATAGTTTTAATATTTATTACTGTTGTTGTTGTTGTTTTGTTGTGGTTGGAAGTTTGTGATTTTTCTGAAGTCACCATTAGGGTGATTAGTATTAACTTTGGTGAAGTTGGAGTCTTCCATATCTTCTCTAACTGACTTTACAAAAGTGCAGATATATGTAATCTAAGAAGAACTAAGGGGAATCAAATGTGCTATATAGTTATTCTAGTGTCTAGTCATAATTTCTCTAATACAGTATGAGACATGTTATAACTCAATTTAAATAATTCAATAAAAACATTGATACTTTCATTACAGATGAATTAGGTTTATTTGTAAATAGTTATCTGTCCTTAAGTAAAGTTCATTTTACTTGAGCCAAGTATGTATGTTTACTGAAAAAAACATGCAAACAGATTGTCTTAAAAATAAAGTCAACTAATCAGATTTTACAGAGGATAGGGTTTTCCAATTAGTTAGCTTCCCATATTCACAATTCTTGTTAATTTGTTCACATTTCTGGTCCCATGATACCAGATTCTGCTGTTAGACTGTAACAGTAGTCTTGTCAGTTTAGTCTTGTCATTGGTCATCTTTGTCATGTGTTCTCCCATGTCCAACATTTAAGCCCTCATGTTTTCCATTGTCCTTAGTCAGGTATTGTGAATGTAACTTTGTTGTATCTTGTGTAGTCAAGCCAAACCAAGTCAAGTCATGTTTTGTTCATGTCAAGTCTTTTGTCAAGTCATTTCAAGTCTAGTCTAATCGTTCATGGTTATGTTTTGTTTTGATTCACATTTTTAGTCAGGGTTTTTGGATATCACATTTTGGAAATAAACTGCACTTGGGTTCATCACTTTACTTCATCTCTTCTTCTGCCTGTCATTGCCTGCCAGCATTGTTACAGAATGCCTGACCACCCATAATGAACCCAGCAGTTCGGCTCCTGCGCCTACGTCAGGGAATCGATCCCTGGAAGAATACAGTATGTGCGGGACTTCTGCTCTCTGGCCAGCGATGTTGGTTTTAATGAGGTCACCCTCAAAGACTGTTTCCATTTTGGATTGAGTAAATCAATCTCATCTTTGATGCCTGACGGTCGCAGTCCCCTCAATCTGGCTAAATATATCGACCTCGCCCTGCAGATCATTGGTTCTATGTTCACTGTACGGGAGGTGAATGCTGAGCCAGAGTTCCATGACATGGCCGCCAGGCCAGAGTTCCACGACATGGCCACCGAGCCAGAGTTCCACGACATGGCTGCTGAGCCAGAGTTTCACGTCATGGCCGTCGAGCCAGAGTCCCACGTCATGGCCGCTGAGCCAGCATCCCACGTCATGGTTGCCGAGCCAGCGTCCCACGTCATGGTCGCCGAGCCAGCGTCTCACGTCATGGTCAACAAGCCAGAATCCCATGTCATGGACGACGAGCCAGCGTCCCACATCATGGTCAACAAGCCTACGCCACGCCTACCACGGTCAAAGAGCTGGAAGATTCATCCGTCCCAGGGCCAGCGTTGTCAATCTCGTCCATCCCAGGGCCAGCGTTGGCAATATCATCTGTCTTAGAGCCAGCGTTGCCAATCTCGTCCGTCTCAGAGCCAGCGTTGCCAACCTCACCCGTCCTAGAGCCAGCGTTGCCAGCCTCGTCCGTCCCAGAGCCAGCGTTGCCAGTCTTGTCTGTCCCACAGCCAGTGTTGCCAGTCTTGTCTGTCCCACAGCCAGTGTTGCCAGCCTCGTCTGTCCCAGAGCCAGCATTGCCAGCCTTGTCCATCCCAGAGCCTGCGCTGCCAACTTCGGCCTCCTGCAGGAGGACGAGGAGAAATACTTTTGTTTGCAAGTCTCTGCCTATGTACACAACCACAGAGGTCGTTTCCAAGTCTCTGCCCATGTTCACGACCACAGAGGTCATCTCTGAGTTTCTGCCCATTTACATGACCACGGAGGTCGTTTTCAAGTCTCTGCCCATGTATACAACCACGGAGGTAATTTTCACGTCTCTGTCTACGTCCACAACCACAGAGGTCGTTCCCGAGTCTCAGTACATGCCAACGACCACAGAGGTCATTCCCGAGTCTTAGTCCATGCCCACGACCACAGAGGTCATTCCCGAGACTTAGTCCATGCCCACGACCACAGAGGTCATTCCCGAGACTCAGTCCATGCCCATGACCACTGAGGTCTTTTCACAGTCATCCAGGACTCTTAGATTCAAGCCTCCCACGGCTCCACCTTCCACGACTTTGCCCCAAGTCATGGCAGCCACGCCAGTGTCAACTCCAGGCCATGTCACAGCCAAGGCAGAGTCAGCTCCAGGCCATGTCACAGCCACGCCAGTGTCAGCTCCAGGCCACATCACAGCCACGCCAGTGTCAGCTCCAGGCCCCGTCACAGCCAAGCTTCAGTCTGCTCCATACCATTTCACATTGGTTTAAGTTTGCTTAGTCTTGTTATCTTGTTTATAGTTTAGTCTTGTCATTGGTCATCTTTGTCATGTGTTCTCCCATGTCCAAGCATTTAAGCCCTAATTTTTTCCATTGTCCTTCGTCAGGTATTGTGTATGTAACTTTGTTGTATCTTGTGTAGTCAAGCCAAGCCAAGCCAAGTCAAGTCAAGTCAAGTCAAGTCATTTTTGTTTATGTCAAGTCTTTTATCAAGTCATTTCAAGTCTAGTCTAATCGTTCATGGTTATGTTTTGTTTTTTTTGCTTTGTTGATTCACGTCAGGGTTTTTGGATATCACGTTATGGAAATAAATTGCACTTGAGTTCATCACTTTACCAATGTCTCTTCATCTGCCTGTCATTGCCTGCTAGCATCGTTACACCTAAGCGGACCCTAGCCTGAAAAACTCAAAATAACCCATCTGTACAACTGTAGTGAACAAAATAGCATCTCATAATGCACAACACGTCCAACCTTGAGGCAGGTGGGCAACAGCAGAAGACCACATTATTAGGATCATAGTGTTCCTAATAACATGCTATGTGAGTGTACTGTATTATTCTCTACCATAAAAGAAGACTGTCGTGTGAAAAAAACTCTTTACATGGGATTGCACAGGAAACAGACAAATAGTGAAAATGTTGCGTGTCTCAGAATAGCACAGAAAATTTCAGTACAGACTATTTCACTTACATAATAAAGTAAACAAATCAGGATAATAAGTTATACTCATTGATGTCTGCTGTACTTGTGACTATGTGCCTCAAACTAAATTCTGAATATCTTCAAAAGATTTGATGTCACTATCCTGACAACCATTGGCAAATCAAGTAATAATTTCATCCTCAAAACTGCTTGTATTAACCTGGAACATAGTGCACACGACTCTTGTATCCAGGCTGACTGATCATAAGTCCTGTTTGCTTTTACTTATAGAAATTCCATCAAACCAGCCAATCAGATTAAGGCAGCATTTTCAAATTCTGTGCGCAATATGCACGTTTAGTTCCAGGGCTGGACTGGAACTGAAAATTGTTCCTTGAAAAATCTTACCCATCCAGCCCATGCATTCCCCCATAGAGGCTCCTAAAGATTAAAAAAAAATTGTAATAATTCTCCCCTTTTTCCTCCCCCAATTTACATTTACATTTACAATTATTCATTTGAAAGATGCTTTTATCCAAAGAGACTTAAAAAAGAGGAAAACATAAGCGAATCATCTTAAGGAGACAGTGGTACAAAAGTTTCACTAGGATCACAATAGTATTCAAGACATATATTTGTTAGTGACTAGTTAAGTGCTCTTGGAAAAGATACATTTAAGTCATTTTTTGAAGACAGAGAGTGAGTCTGATGAATACATTTAAGTCGTTTTTTGAAGACAGAGAGTGAGTCTGCTTCATGGATGGAGTTGGGAGGTCATTCCACCAACGTGGTATGATGAATCTGAAAGTCTGAGAAAGTGTTTTGGTCCCTCCTTTGGAATGCCCAATTCCCAATGCACTCTAAATCCTCATGGTGGCGTAGTGGCTTGCCTCAATCTGGGTGGTGGAGGACAAATCTCAGTTACCTCCACGTCTGAGACCGTTAATCCACGCAGCTTGTTGAGCGTGTTACCGTGGAAACAAAGCATGGGTGGAGGCTTCAAGCTATTCTCCACGGCATCCACACACAACTCACCATGCACCACACTGAGAGTGAACCACATTATAGCATCCATGAGGAGGTTACCCCATGTGACTCTACCCTCCCTAGCAACCAGGCTAATTTGGTTGCTTAGGAGACCTGGCTGGAGTCACTCAGCATGCCCTGGATTCGAACTCGCGACTCCAGGGGTGGAAGTCAGCGTCTTTACTCGCTGAGCTACACAGATTTTAAGTTTTCCACATAGTGGTAAATTAAAGTGAAGGGACAGATACCAATAATAATAGTGATACTGTATTATTATTGAAACTCAAATGCAGTTGAGGATATTAACAATAATATATCATCTAATTTATGTAGGGCCATATTAAAACTTTCTTACAATAGGACTCTTTTGTTAAATCCTCCTTTGTAGTTTCCCTTATGAAAATTTACAATAGTTCTTGAATAGTATCCAGAGTTTACCTGTGGTATTAGTCATTTCATGGTTCTCACAAGTAAAACTTGCTCTTAAAAAACTAATAGTTTATACAGTTAGTGTTACTACAGCAACTACAATGTAAATTTCTGGGTGGTGACGTGTGGATTGAAAAGCCTGTAATTACCATTGTGCAAGGCACATTGTGTTCCCGTTTATCTTGTCATTACTGTTTAGAATGTTGAAACAGTTTAATATTGTTTCAATTAACTTAGCAAAGAGCCTTTAAGATTTCATGAGTTGGGATCGGACTCCACTAACACTCTCAAATAGTTCTGTGAAAGGGAGTTGTTACCGTAATTTTACCGTAATAATGCCCATTTTGCCTACGTTTTATTTTTATTTATTTCTGTATATCAATATTTTTTTTTTAAATTGGGAATAAGATTAAAATTTTGGTATAATGGACATTATGATCCTCAGAAAATGGCAACATCTCCCTTTCACAGACCCACTACTCGACTAGCTCACCAGGAAAGGTCTCAGTGCTCCCGAATAGTTCTGTGAAAGGAGCTGTTGGCGAAATTTTAAAGATCATAATGCACATAATACCAACATTCTTTTCTTATTCTCCATATAAAAAAATACTGAAATTTTAAGCAAATTTTGAGAGTTCAGAATTTCTTATGTGCACTTTCAAAATGCACATAAAAATAGTTGGATGGAAACCCAGCTTTAGAGACGGTGGAAGCATTTTTAAACAGCCAGTTTATATTCTGTCCATTATAACATTATTGTTCTAACAAATTTTAAGCCGCTGTCAAAAGCAACTCCTCATGTGCCCAAAAAATGACAATTCATCACACTCATAAAAACATTCAGTCAGTGAACTGGACAATTAGTGGATAGCAAAGAGGGTAGCAAAAATCCAACATGTCTACAGATAGACAGTTGCTAACGTTAATGAATGAATAGAACAGAATGTAGTTGTTTATGTTGGCACAAAACATAATACAGAGGACCCCTTTAGACAATCTAGACTGGAGTGTGAAATTTTGACATTTGTATGAAAAGGACATTTTCCTCAGGTCATGTGGTGTAAAAACTTTTTTTTTTTTTTCAAAAATAAAAACAAAAATCTTGAAAAAATATTTACTTTTAATGTTTGAAAACATTTTTGCAATTAATGATTGAGTTCATTCATGCATTCAAGGGGCAAGAAAAGAACTTTAATACTTTTTACTTGATGGTTACACATGATTTTATTTATTTTATTTATTGTTTTGGTAGAAAATGCTATAAAAAAAAAAATCAAAAATGTATGAAACCAAATTGGACACAAAGATTAAACTGTTCCTAACATGACCCGTGTGTTTTACACAAGATCTTTGCCAGACAGCACAACAATTAGTTACAATATCTAATTGGACTTGTAGAAGTTTGGTAAGAAGCTATATTACACAGGCATTCTGTAAAACATTAAGCTTGTAACTATAAGAAATATAATTATGTTAGTTTTCATGGATTTACATTTATGTATTTGGAAGATGATTTTATCCAAAGCAACTTACAGTGCACTTATTACAGGGACAATCCCCCCAGAGCAACTTGGTGTTAAGTGCCTTGCTCAAGGACACAATGGTGGTGGCCGTGGGGATCAAACCAACAACCTTCTGATTACCAGTTATGTGCTTCAGCCCACTACGCCACCACCACTTGGATTTGGGAAAATTTCTTATATTGCACATTTTGAGTTAATAATAGCATAATAAGGATAGATGAAAGTCAGCTCTGAATGTGGAAAACAGTTCATGTGGCATATCCTGAAATAAGTTCAAATAATTAAGTTCATTGTATATAAGCAATTTATAAAGGCGTGGGAATAGTCTTGTAGTTTTGGGTTTCAGATTTAAAGTTGTGAGGCAAGCTTCTCACATTACTTGATTACTATGGGTCTAAAATAACAGAGAGGAGGGGAAACGAGAGGGGAAATGGGAGTGAAATGAAAATGGGAGAAGAAGTGGAGAAAAAGCAGCAGCATGTAAAGTCTAAAGTTATGGCATGAAAAAGAAAGAGAATACAAATAAATGATTAGTAACATGAAACATTTTTAAATCCAATATCAAGTTTGGTGGTCCTGCATTTCAGACCTTTGCAATAGAGTGAGTTTGTTTAGTAGCACAGAAAATAAGGACAATTGTAAGGTTTAAACTTCAACATAGTGGAGGTAAAGAAAACTTTTGAAATACAGTGGGCGGAAAGGTATCAAAAGAGAATGAAAAGAGGAGTGACACTAAGCTATCAGGTGTTAAAAATCCAGTTCATTTCTTGTGTGAACTGACATTAGTATTCCCCTTAATCGTCTAATATGATTTGTCATGGCAAAACATTTATTTTAATAAGTGTTATGCCCACACTAAATGTGCAAGCTAACTGAATACTAAGTACTTTGTACTAGCTTTGGTTTGAAAACTTAAAAATCGCATAACATTAGGTGAAATCTAGTAAAGATTTATGAACTGGCAATGCAGGTTAGGATGTACAGAAGCTGTATTTCAGGAAAAATCTGTGGAATTGCCAAAACCACCTCAACTGATTTAAACTGTGTAAAATAGAGCAGAGAGCACAATGTACTAAATATTTTAAAAGCAAACAAACAAGGGGCAGAGTTGCATTTAATGTTTTGAACGATGTGTGTTCAAATTCTGTGGAAATCTTTGGAACTTTCTGAAGAGTTTGTTTGTGTGGACCTGCATCATACCCACTCCCTCTCTTAATTTTTGGTTTTATTGTTTGTCTGGTGTAGCTGGTGGGGTATTTTCCAGTGAATGTTATACTAGCAATTCTTAAAATGTTGAAAGACAACATTTACAGCTTTATTTAAACAATCCCCTTTAGGCCCTAATGTCAACTATTTGGTTCAGTCTGTACAAGTAGTTGTTCCCCCAGAATAAGTGGTTGCTTATTATGAATTCTTTAAAGTATAATCCTAAAACTAAGCACAAACAGATGTAATCTCCTAAAGCAATTTTCTTTCCACCATACAACACATCGATTTTAGTGCCAAGAGACTGAACGAACTACTTATCTTTAATAATACACAGCCAACTGTAAGATAACACTAGATGTAATCTTGTTTGACTGGCAGGATCACTTGTCCATAAACTTTATTAGATTAATAATAATATTATAATAGAATATTATGTTTTCATAATATTAAAATGTTAAACAATCGGTTTTCTAGTCCACAATCTGACAAATATCATTAAATTACTTTAAATTACACTACAATAAATCAGCTAATGACAAATACTAATAAAAAAAAAAACCCTAACTGCTCTCTTGATAAAGATGATGTTGGCAAAATAGAGATTATATCAACAAAGGACAGTAGCAATCTTTGTGTTTTCATTATTACTGTACAGATTCGCTTGTTGCAAAGCACATCCACTCGTTGCAAAATGTCATCAGAGAACGTAGAAAATGTAATTTAAATTATTGATGTAAATGTGGCTTATGAATGCACTGGAACATAATTTGAAATTAAAAACTGTCATAATAAAACATCAATAGGTGTAGCAACCGGTTTAGCTGCAAGAAATGAAAGCCTTTCCAAAGAGTTATTTTGAATGCTGAACTTTAGCTTAGATGGTGTTGTTTTGGGGTGGAGTGGGTGGAGGGGAAATATCAATGAAGAAGAATTCTTACACCTGACAATGTCAATGGACATGTGTACAGGGTGTGGATAAAGTCAGTGGCCCAAGCCACTGAAAGTAATTACATTTGCATAATTTGAAGACACTTTTTATCTACAGCTTCAAAGTGATTAACATTGTCTGCATAATTGTTTTTGTTGTTGATTTATGTAAACATGCGCTAGACAGCCATCTTTGGCTGTTGCTCTGTGTTGTAGGACAATGAATCAGGAGCAAAAGGGGGAAATGGGGTCCTGAGTGGGTCCAACACTTGACACTTGAGCGGGTGCAAATGCATCACATGCATATTAATTAGGATTGACATTGCTTGAGCGGCCCAAACGTGTTTAAAACAATCTGATAGCAGAGCTAACGAAAATCTCTAAAAACAAATACTTTTCTTTTCTTTTTTTGTTATTTAAACTTAAATATAGGCTGTCCAGTTACTACAACTGTTGCACAGCTAAATCCTAAAGTTGTCATATAAATAATAAAGAATGATAAAGATAAAGTGAGCCCTTGAACTGTTGTTGAACTATTAGTGAAGCTATTAGCTTAACAATATTTCTCAGTAGCGAGGTGGTAGCTTCGCTAGTTTTTAAATCAAGTAGCTTTTCAGTAGCGAAGCTATATTTTTTATTAGGTAGCGGTGTAGTTGACATAAGCTATACCACTGTTACTATCGGCATGTGGAGCGGAGGGGGGCGGGGCCGCCTATCGCGCGCCCGGTCCCAATCGGCCTGATGAGGCGCACGAGGGATAAAGGCGGCCGGTGACGATTGTTCGAGAGAGAGAGAATTACGGGCATGTCCGTCGTGTGTGTTTTGGTTGTTCTTTTGGTTTAAGTTCTTATTAAAGTATAATTTATGTTGACAAGCCGGTTCTCGCCTCCTCCTTGCCCATCCTTTAACTGTTTTACATTGGTGCCGAAAGCCGGGAAGGAGGAGGGATGCCCGTCGCAGAGTCCTCGACACTGCCGTTCACCCTGGGGAGCGCCGCTGCCATCTGGCGGGTGACAGAGTGGCCCAACCGCCCGGATGCGGGGAACGGCCGTCGTCCGCGGGGCAAGTGGGGACGGGATACCCCGACTGCCTGGAGCGAGGGAGCCGCTGCCGGGGGCGGAGGAGTGCCCTGCCGTCCCCAGAGACGCGGAGGGGTCGAGGGAGACCGCCGTCCGCGAGGGGAGGAGGGAAGAAACTCTCCGACCGCCCGGAGCGGTAGGGCCGCTGCTAGGGGCGGAGGAGTGTCCCCATTTGCTGCCAGAAAAGCGGAGGTGCGTTCTGCCCGCTGGGGGTCGAAGGTTTCACTCCGGTTCGCTCGGGGTTGGAGTGGCTGTCGTCCGCCTGAGTGTGGAGGAGTGTTCGGGGACCACGCGACGGTACATCAGAGAACCGGTGAGTGAGCTTTTTCTCTCTCTCTCCTCTCTCTCTCCCTTTCGCACCGTGTTGGCCTTTTCCCTCGCCTATTTTGTTGTTGTTTTTCCCCTCCTGTCTCCTCCCAGGGCGAGGAAGACTGGGATGACCACGCGGGATGCGAGATACACCCCGCCCCAGGGATGGGGGGGTGTACGTCATGCCGGTGGCACCCCGGCCTGAGATAACGCCGGGAGGAATGTGGAGCGGAGGGGGGCGGGGCCGGGTCGGAATATCGCGCGCCCGGTCCCAATCGGCCTGATGAGGCGCGCGAGGGATAAAGGCGGCCGGTGACGATTGTTCGAGAGAGAGAGAATCACGGGCATGTCCGTCATGTGTGCGTTTTGGTTTAAGTTCTTATTAAATTATAATTTATGTTGACAAGCCGGTTCTCGCCTCCTCCTTGCCCATCCTTTAACTGTTTTACATGGCAGTTTTGAATCAGAACTATTAATGTCAGATTCACAGATTAATTGCTTATTTGAGTTGTTTTTTTTCCAATGAATTGGTCACACGTGATAGCAAAGGGTTTTAAATCAGTTCAAGGTTCAATCTGAATGACTCAGAATGCTCATGCACGCTGCTGAATCGTTTGATGAGCACTCTCTCTTGACAACTTGCTCACAAAATATTTTAATACACGGAATATAAAGATAACGCTGGTTGCTGTGGATCTAAAATCGATGGAAACCAAACCTGCAAAATGCATCCTATCATTTGCAAGTGATTAAGAAGGTCTTTATGAAGTTCAACATGTAGGCAGCTTGTAAATGACAACTGCAGGTTAAGACTTTTTACATCCAAAAGAGAATCAGAATAACACTTAACCTACATGAAAACATAAAAATAGTGCCATGGCATTAGGTCTACTGTGTTTTTTGGACTTGTACTATTAACTGGGAGCCCCATGTAAATACAATAGTATATGAATATTGTAATAATATATTCAATTACCATGGTAGATGCTTTGTCAATGACAGTATGCTCTGTGCCGACCCGATCTCATAAAATTTCATACATATTTTATGAGTTGTATTTTGTATAATTTCCTTTATATTAATTCATACGATTTCATCACGTGCAAATGCCCGGATGTGTAATGCCGAAGTAAGTGTGAGCTATGCTTGCGAAGTGTCTTATCTAAACTTATCCAATCAGTAGAGTGTGTAAACATGATAGAAAGCTGGTTTGTGTGACAGAAGCAAGTAATTGTTGTGTATTAGATGCAAACGATGTCCAGCAATGTCATTGGCTGTAGCGAAAGTTGTAGAGTGCAGTTGTACGATATCATACACATTTTGAAAAGTCATACGAATCCTTACCATTTCGCTGTGAGAGTGTGTTGTATGTGCACCTGGTTGGAGAAAAAAATTAAGTAGTTTAAATGTAGCAGGCTACTTTTGGCATGTAGTTTGAAGTGTAACATGCTAATTACTCTGAAGTGTAGCAGAGTAAACAGCTGTTGAGTAGTTGGTATCTTAACTAGCTACATTTATGAGTAGCTTGCCCAACACTGCAATTGAAAGTCAATTGACAGTGTATTAAAGTATAATGCTTATAACAGTCCATATACACCGATCAGCCACAAACATTAAAAGCACCTGCCTAATATTGTGTAGGTCCCACTTGTGCTGCCAAAACAGTGCCAACCTGCATCTCAGAATAGCATTCTGAGATTCTATACTTCTAAAAACAATTGTACAGAGCGGATATCTGAGTTACCGTAGATTTTGTCAGTTCGAACAACTCTCAATACTCAAACCAACCCATCTGGCACCAACATCTTCCATGCGATTATCTAATCAGCCAATTGTGTGGCAGCAGTGCCGTGCATAAAATTAAGCAGATACGGGTCTGGAGATTCGGTTAATGTTCACATCTACCATCAAAATGTGATCTCAGTGATCTGGAGCATGGCATGATTGTTGGTGCCAGATGGACTGGTTTCAGTATTTCTGTAACTGCTGATCTCCTGGGATTTTCACACACAACGGTCACTAGAATTAACTCAGAATGGTGCCAAAAACCAAAAATATCCAGTGAATGGCAGTTCTGTGGACAGAAACGCCTTGTTGATGTGAGTGGTCAACAGAAAATGGCCAGTCTAGTTCAAACTGACAAAGTCTACGTTTACTCATATAACCCGCTCTGTACAGCTGTGGTGAGAAGAATAGCATTCTGAGATGCTGGTTGGTGCTGATTTGGCGGCATGACAGAGACCTACACAATATATTAGGCAGGTGGTTTTAATGTTGTTCATTAAAATGCCTTTGCATTTAATCTTACACAAGTTCTCTTATATCTCTAATGTAGTATATATTGCGACATCTTTGCCTTTGTATCATTTCAGCTTCATTGTTTAAAAATCTTATTTAAATACGGAATTCCTGGTGAACAACTATCCTTGGTCCAGCAGAAAAAGAACCCCCATTCAGAGAAACGCATCCAACAAATCCCACCAAACAAGTCCTGCAGTGACCGCCCATGACGCAATGTGAATGACACAATTGAGTCTCCCTACACCTTCAAAATACATATATAATTGTTTATATTGCAATATTTTGCAGTAAACTTTAAATATATTGTTTCTATACTTATTAACAAAAAACGAAATTAATATTTGTATATATTTCCAATTTAATTTTTTTTTGATTACGTCATACGCAATGCTTCATGGGATTGTAGTTCGTACACTCATAAAAGACAGTAAGAACCTTTATTCTTACCTTTATTCTTTTGTCCGATTTTCAAATCGTTTTTTATTTGATTCATGGCTTAGAAACTCTTTTATGATGGACTTTTAGAAAATGTTAAAAATATTATGTGAAAAAAATTATGGGAAAACACTTCCGGAACGCATATGGCTATGTTACCTACCATACCGGAATAAAAATGCTGTCGATTAGAGACACCTATTTTAAAGGCGTGAGAGTGCTAACGGCTACCATTTTCCTCGCTTTTAATGTGAAAGGGCCATTTGCCTTAAATTAATTATCATACCACCTTTGGTGTGCAAAGGGCTTTACTGTAAAGGGACATAATCCTAAGAATAAGATAGACATGGGAATCTTTTAATGGAACACTAAGTATAACAGCAACAACAATGATAGTAATTAGCTTTAAGCCTAATTATTAACAATATGACTTTGAAAAGTTTGTAAATCATTCTCAGTAACTATATTTGGGGGGTGGGGAGGGAAAAAAGAGGAGGGGGTGCCCTTTTCCTCAGTTTGAGCCACTGCCCCTCAAAACATCATCCCTATTAACAATAGTTTACACCAAAATACTATAGTTACTGTTACAACAATACAATTCTAGTATCTCACTATTAGCATATAATATTATTATTAATTATTATAATTAATATTAATATTATAAAATTACAGTTTTAAAGTAGGAACAAAAGCTGTAGAAACAATTTTCTCATGATTTCATAGCCATAGTCTCTCTGAAATTCAATAACTATCCTCAGGCACAAAGAAGAAATAGCTCATAACCAGAATGTTTTGTGGTTTTAAGTTGACTCACATTGCGCAATTAAAGGAGGGTACATAATTAATGGGACACGACTTCACCTCTTGACAAGGTACACCCATTGAGTGTAGCAGGTCTTTATTTAGCTTATTTGTTCCAGAATGGCCAATTCCTTTGAATTACAGCACCTTTTGTGGAAATGAATAATGTAGCAATGGCATCAATGCTTTTCCAAGCCTCATAGACATTGCCATTCTTAAGACATTTTTTTTTTTTAACAAAAGGTTTTGGCTATATTTATAAAAGGCTTTAACCATTCAGAATAGCTATTCAGAATCAGACTGATACCCTGCATGCCTCTCATATTTTGTGACGAATCAGCATGACTCACTAGATATTATGCCAATATGGTTGGAGAAAAGATGCACTTTTAAATAATATGCAAGTACTGTAAATAAATAGACAGGCAAATTATTTCAAGGTTTTTGAATTCTTACAGATTAAGTTTTTTGATTTAAAACCACTAAACTTGAAAATCAGAGTGAAGTAGATTTTGATTCAATTAAATCTCAAATCATCACCAAAATATCATGTAATAAATTATGCTCATGTAATTTCGAATAGTAGCATTCAGCGATGTTCCGATCAATTGGCCACTGATAT
Source organism: Xyrauchen texanus (assembly GCF_025860055.1). Taxonomy (NCBI): domain Eukaryota; kingdom Metazoa; phylum Chordata; class Actinopteri; order Cypriniformes; family Catostomidae; genus Xyrauchen; species Xyrauchen texanus. The sequence goes on along the minus strand of NC_068280.1, from coordinate 9,566,125 downwards.
TCATGTGTTATGACTCGATAGGTGATCATAATTTGGCCGATCGCATAAACACACAGTTTTCAAACTGGGAGGAGAGCCTTTCAGGGGAGACAGTAATAGTTTACTGAACCGTAGTCCAGCTTAATAGATTTAATAGCTTTATGGCATTATAATACAATTAAATGTTGTGAACTAATGCATATCATGCAAGAGCTCGTGCAGATTTCCTGCGTTCTTGCACAAAACTGAATGCGCGCTCTCAATTATATGCTAATCTCTTAATGAAATTTCCCTGCTTTCACTCATAGAGTGTGTGTGCAAGCTCAAAACATGTCCTGTGCATTCACAAATCTATTATAAAGCCATATAGCTCTGCCTCCGTTCATCCGTCACGACGTGTCCATTGTTACAAGCTCAACATGATATCCAGCCGATGTGTCTTTATGTGTTTGTGAAAAGTGCAGTTTCACATACGGTAGAGACAGCCCGCCATGTTTGTGACCAAAATTCCATTTACCTTCATTGTGCTGCACTGTGAGATGTGACAATAGTTGGCAACATTTTTTTTCTCTTTAGAAATCTTGAAAAGGTGATACCACTGTTTAATTATCTGAGCCAAAACTAAATTTTTCTTTCAATAAAGTTTTATTATTTAAGTAAAACATATTCATTTTGCCAAAGTCAAGCAGCGGTGAAGGGGGAGAGCACGGATTAAAGCACTTTGCTAATTTATTCAGACATTTCAGTTATCTAAAGATGTCTATATTTATAACATCATCGAGTCAGATACAGTTAAACTGGAAATGCACAGAAGATGATGTTATTCATAACACCTAGACTGTATAAAGGTGTGTGACAACAGTCACAAGTAATTAATTAAAAAGCATTATAATGTGAATATACGGTATAGTATGTTTTAATGTGTATATACTATTGTTAGTCAATAAACACAACACGATAAGATCATGAAGTACAGAATTTTTCACACCACAATATTAACATAGTCTTATTCACTTAAATGCCTCAGTTGCTTTCTGTGTATTCTTCGAGTTAAAAGCCCTGACATTCATACAGATGGGATCATCACAGATGTTTTGTAATATTTTTACCAAATTAGAGCAGAAAACAACACAAACATGTGTAACTTCTGAATGAGAGATGTTTATGGTGATGTGCGCGTATAATAAGAGTTTGATAAGGAGTAAGATAGACATGGGAATCTTTTAATGAAACACTAAGTATAACAGCAACAACAATGATAGTAGTATTAGCTTTAAGCCTAATTATTAACAATATGACTTTGAACAGTTTGTAAATCTTTCTCAGTAACTCTAAGTTTCCTCCATTCGAGCAACTGCCCCTCGAAATGTCGGCCCTGGTAACAATAGTTTTCGCCAAAATACTATGGATACTACAGATACTGTTACAACAATAACATTCTGTTAGCTCGCTATTAGCGCACTCATATTACAATATTACAGATTTACAGTAGGAACAAAAGCTGTTGTAACGATTTTCTCATGATTTCATAGCCATAGTCTCTCTGAAATTCAATAACTATCCTCAGGCACAAAGAAGAAATAGCTCATAACCAGAATGTTTTGTGGTTTTAAGTTGACACACATTGCGCAATTAAAGGAGGGAACATAATTAATGGGACACGACTTCACCTCTTGACTAGGCACACCCATTGTTGTGTAGCAGGTCTTATTTAGCTTAGTAGTTCCAGAATTGTCAGATCCTTTGAATTACAGCACCTTCTGTAGAGATGAATAATTTAGCAATGGCATCAATGCTTTTCCAAGCCTAATAGACATTATGTGTTTTGTTGTTTGTTTTTTTTACAAAATGTTTTGGCAATATTTATAAAAGATGGCGGGCTTAATAATTGTATTGATATTCAGAAGCAGACTGACTTTGTAACGAATCAGCATTTCTCATTAGACATTATGCCAAGATGGTTGGAACAAAGAAGCAGGTGCTTTTAAATATTATGCTGTATAAATACTGTAAATAAACAGACAGGCAAATGATTTAATGATTTAGAGGAAGTTTTTTTATTTAAAAGCACTAAACTTGAAAATCAGTATAAAGTAGATTTTGATTGGATTAAATCTCAAATCATCACCAAAATGTCACGTAATAAATTATGCTAATGTAATTTGGTATACAGTAGAAGCATTCAGGGATACTCCGATCGATCGGCCACCGATCGGTATCGGCCGATATTCACGTCTTATGACTCCATCGCTGATCACAATTTGGCCGATCACATAAACCCACAGTTTTCAAACTGGGAGGAGAGCCTTTTAGGTGAGGCACAGGACACCTAAATTTCTACATTTCCTACATTTCTAATTCCTAAAATCCTACATTTTCACCCATCACACATCAGACTCGCCGCCGTACGGAGATGAATCGTGGATAAAATATATTGAAATGTCCGTGAAAGTCAAATTTGCAATATTTATGCAGACCTCAGACCCTAATACACCTATCCTGGGACTTGGCATGGATCAAAAGTGTTTTTGATGTTTATTTTGATACTGTTTTACGCATGTTTTTCCATTCACTGCCATTGTTTGGAAGAAATATGGGGGCTGCAGGGAAAAGTTACATCACTGAAACAGGTCAATACATTTTGTCAGAGGGAGTGCCTACTGTTTAAGACTTTGAAAACCCCTGGCATGAACCTCATGTCGCAAAAGACGCGTGGCTCCTTTAAGACTTGAGCAACACTGTCATGGCATCACAGAGTGTGGAGGAATGCTGCCTGGCATAGTATTGCAAGACAACAAACAATAGGCATATTGGGTATAGGCATCTCAGTAATAATGCAAGTTACAAGATTTCCCTAATACAAGATCTGTATTAAACATCTCCCGATTAAACGGAATTAAGAAAAGTAGCACATGTAGAGTGCAGAAATAAACACTCTTTCATCTCTTGCCCTCAAAGGGGGCAGTGGTGGCTCACCAGTTAAGGCTCTCCGCTAAGAATGGGTCCTTGAGCAAGGCCCTTGACCCTATCTGCTCCAGGAGCACCGTATCATGGCTGACCCTGCACTCTGCACCCAGCCCTTAACTGGGATATGTGAAGAAAAGAATTTCACTTTATACATGCAAAAAATAAATAAATTATATATAATGTGTGACCATAATAAAAGCTTTATTATGAGTGTAAGAGAGCATGTGTTCCCCTCATTAAAGTTCTAAACTATTTATACAATAATCCAACTAAATAGAAAGGCAGGGCAGGAATTTATAAACATAATAATTACTTATATAGGCCACAATATAATGTTTTAATTATAATAAATGAGTAATTATAATAATTACATGAAATAATGACAGTGAATCAAAAACAATATAAATATCACATTAAGTTTAATTGCACCTATGGGTTATCGGTATGTCTTCAGTTTGACACTAAGCTTAATTTTTAAAATCTATCTTAATATAGATCATTTTTGTTAGCCTATACTTTTTAAAGTCTTTAAAGTCTTATTAATCTTTTTTCTTTTTTGAATAAGCTTTTTAAACTTTTTTTGTCAGCAAAAACTAGGCAAAGTGATATTACTGGGTAATATCACTATCACACTATATGGTAATAGTGACAGAGTGCAGAAAGCTTACATATACCCAGTTATGACAGAGATCTTCATAAAAGGTGAAATGATTGGGATCAGTATCAGCCGATCAGGTGACAAGAAGATCTGTGATTGTATCGGCTGTAAAAATCCTGATTGGAGCATTCCGAGTATCAATTATTAATGTCCTGATATTGGTATCAGCAATGGGTTCGGTAGCATGCTCATGAACTTGTTCAAGTGCTCATAAAAATGCTCTGGTACGAAAAAGAATTATAACATCTGACATATAAATGTCATTCCGTAATCATTCAGCGCACAAATTAAAATCATGTTATGTCCTAGTGTGATTTTTAAGCCGCAAAGGCTGAGACGTCATGAGATACATTTATAGTTTACATGTTCTGCACGCTTCAAAGTGAATGTGTGGAATGGGTGTGGTGCCAACAACAGCTGCTCATACCTTTTTGAGCTCATTGGCTCATACATGAAAAAACACCATCATGAGCATTGCACGCTCTTGTTTGTAGCAGATGACAGCAAGCAGAGTGGTGATAGACTACATATTTATTTAATTAATTAGCAGCCTTTTGCAGTTTAATAATCACATTGGGTCAGATAGTGACCTGCTTTTCTAGAGGTAAGAAACTACAGTCAAAAACACAAAGAAACTAATTATTTTATAAAAATAATACAATATTATGTTGAAAATAAATTGCTCTATTTTCATTTGATTATAGTTTTAATTAATTAATTTACTTATACCAATTTGATGAAAACATTTAAATAAACTGTTGACATGGAATTCAGAATTTCATCACATTTCAGATTTACCCACCCCCATGTAAATCTTTTTTGTCCTGTCAGTATACTTGGCTACTTTTGAATAGCCGTTGATTGTGAAACATGCTTTTGACTGCATTCTGTAGCACATAAGGACTGGTTTGAGCAGCCCAACTGAGCCAGCCATAATAACACTGGCTAAACCAATGGCATGAGTTTGGGATAGGACTACTAGTTTATCTGAAAGGAAGACGTTGACACATTTTCCAAATGCAAATCCAAATAAATCTGATATAAATTCAATGTATTGTTAAAGACATTATATACATGCATAGTTTGATTATCTATTTATGTATTAAGCATGAACATTCTAGTTGTAAAAATAAAGGCAGACCATTTGAACACTATCCAACTATATAATTGGCTAAAAATCAGAGCAATTTACAATACTTGAATGCAACTCAATAACTTGATCAAGCAGCTTGAGCTGCTTGACTTGCTGTTCTGCTCATAATAACCTAATTTGCTTTGTTAATGCATGATTCATCTTAATTAGACAGACTTAATTAGTTAGTCTTAATTAGACTAACTAGTTCTCTATTATGTGAATCAGTATATTGTGACCATCGAATTAAAGCACTAGCAAGGGCATTGATCCAGTGCTGTGACACGATTATGAGTTCCAGCATTAAATAATAGCTAATATTTATCAACATCATTGTATAACACTCTGTCATGCAACTTTGTTAAAGCAGTTAGAAAGGAAAGTGCTATTATGAAATAGAACACATATAAATGAACAAATATATTAAAACATCAAAAGTTTAAGTGTAATTGATTGCTGCACTTTCACTACACTTTCAAGATAGGACTATTACATTTGTGCTCGTCTCATAAACATTTCTGGTAAAGGAACATAGGGAAAAGCAATGCTAACTGTTTTTTACAGTCAGAAAAACAAGGTCAGTAGAACAAGTTCAATGCTTATGTGGCATCCAGATTCAACCTATTTTTAAATAGGACTCACTCATTATTATGACTCAGGTAGGATTACATGAGTATCATTGCTCTATATTATACATACTTGGTCTCATATTCACAAAATTGCTGTTATGCTCACTGAAATGGCCACACAAAAACTGCTCTGTAAAACGGAGAGGAACAGGAGAGGAAAAGTTCAAGTTCAACATACTCTATTGGGCTTTCTTAGTTATATTTCCGGTGATAACGTTCCCCAAAAATGTTCAGTTGCATTTATTTTTGGGGGGAGTGGGATGGGAGATACTAACTATACCATTGAATACATTTCATCACTAACATAATTTATATTCAATTTTCTTTAGAACAGTAATAAATGTGCAGTTAAATATATACATTTATAGAACCTAACAACATATGAACTTTGGATTATTGTGACATTTCTGATCCCTCAGGCATACAATAGTACTAATGTAACTTTAACTAACAAATCCATGTATACATATACACACAGATATTACTTTATTTATAAGTTGATTTCCAGGTACTGTTGCCATATTTCAGAAATATCCTAACTCTAGAATCCCATTTCATCTGTTTAGTAACCATTGCGATTTCAGAATCCTAATTTGAATTTGTCAGTTCTTAATTTGAAGACTTATGGGTGTATTACAGAAAGCCATTTAGGACAAAATATATAGAATAACATTTCCTAAATGGATTATCTTATCTTAACTACAGATAAGAAAATTGTATTACAGAAGCTAATTTCCTAATTTGCCAAAAATCTTAAAGAAGTGTAATAACTTTAGGATAACCCCACTGGCATCCTAACGTAAAACTTATTTGAAATCGGTGCTTTAGTTCCTACATTCGGTATCCAAGGGGAGAGGAGTTTTCATAATTCATGTATCTATTGTTTACTTCACAAAAGCTGTTTGTGTGTCATTGTTTGCTTGGTAACAGTTATGAGAGATGATTGTCAAACTAGAAGGAGCGGTTTAGGATTTCATAATTAGAGATATTAAAGAATTTTGTAAGATAATATACAAATCTAATCAGGTTAGGATTTGTTTCTCTAATATGAATTCATGAAAAATCCTAATTTAACTTATCAGATTTTAACTTAAGACAGTAAGTTTCTGGACTTTCAAGTGCCTGTACTGGCTCCAATTGGCTGCAAAAATCAGGGAAACACAATGTAGGATGTGACCTACATCACAGCTATTTTGGCCTTTGCTGACCTACAGGTCACTGTGTGCCTTGCACCAAATGATACATCAGCTGCACCAAAATTACTAGCTATGTAAATATTAATTCATACATAAAGACGTACATGTATGCATTATGTACCACATTAGATGCCACTGTAACCGGCCCTGCTCGCTCTGCTCCGAACGGGACTCGAACCGGCGTCTCCGGCGTGGGAGGCAGGGAGGCTAAAGGCTACAGCCTCTAGTGTCAGTCGCTAGTGCACATCTTGAGGTCAGAAGAGTGAGGTTTACACACTGCACAGCTATCTACCAGCTGGCTCCCGTTACACTCACCCCCCAAACCTCACTCCCATCCGGGTCACGGCAACAATGTAACCAGTCCTGTTCACCCCGCTCCGAACAGGACTCGAATCGGCATCTCCGGCGTAGGATATGGGGGCACTAACAAGGAGGCTAAAGGCTACAGCCTCTAGCGTCAGTCGCTAGTGCACATCTTGAGGTCAGGAGAGTGAGGTTTACACACTGCACAGCTATCTACCAGCTGGCTCCCGTTACACTCACCCCCCAAACCTCACTCCCATCCGGGTCACGGCACCAATGTAACCAGTCCTGTTCGCCCCGCTCCGAACAGGACTTGGACCGGCATCTCCGGCATAGGATGTGGGTGCACTAACAAGGAGGCTAAAGGCTACAGCCTCTAGCATCAGTCGTTAGTGCACATCTTGAGGTCAGGAGAGTGAGGTTTACACACTGCACAGCTATCTACCAGCTGGCTCCCGTTACACCAGCACTTAACCTTCACTTCTCACTAATGGCTTCCAACTAAAGAGAATATTTACATTAAATTGTATAGAACTGAACATGTTTATTAAATAAATGTTTATTTCAAAGAGGTCCTCTGCTTCTTAATGAAGAGACTCAATTCTAGAGGAAAACATATAAAGCAAGTACCCCACAATACATAGGCTACTTCTAACACATATAATACTTCTCACTCATCTGATCTATTCAGTCAAAAGAAGATATTTACAGATTATCTCATGATCCCTAAACAATGAAAAAAAAAAGTTAAACAAGTGGATTAAAGACAAAATCTGAAAACAGTCAGAAGAAAACCACTGAATTTAAAAATAAGGTTTAAAAGATCAGAGTCCTACGCATGCCAACAGTAAGCTACACTTTGACTCTCAATTACTTTTTGTATAATCCATTGAGTTTACCATGTTTATGATTGTTTAAAGAAATTTAGAAGAGATATTGACATGAAATGCTCTTTCTGTAAACAGCAACCGGACACTATTGTACATTTGTTTTGGCATTGCCAATAGGCCTACACCAAGTTATTGTGGAAAGGCCTTTTCCAGTTCATAAATGAGAACATTGTAAGGGATTTTTGTTTATTCTGGATTTTTTTTTATTTATTTTTTTAAACAAACAAAGATTAAATGTATTTAATAAATCTTTTATTTTGATAACAAAATTGTATGTACGTAAATGTAAATATTCAAACCAGAAACCAGTTCTGCTTGCTGAACTACAATTGTAGCCAACCTCAAAACTATTTCTAGATCGCAGAATAAGAAGGCTGTAAATACCATGACTATTTGTTTAAATAGACTGCATGTATTATAATTGTTCTACCGAATGTATGCTCATCTCAAGTTGTTTGCAAGTAACAATTTAATTCATCCTCCTGTTAATGGCTGCTTTTACATTTAATAACCACCAGGTGGCACGGTTTTCGAGACTCTCGTGGCTTTGAAGCTTTCCCCTAATAGCTTCACGAGGCGATCATTCCCATCCCTATAATCTGTCTGTCACCCCAATTCATTTAATTTCGTGGTTGTTATCAAACCATCTGAGTAAATTACAGTTGTTCTTTACCTTTCTGGTTCACAATCCAACTTCCAAACCTGTACAGTACAATTAAACCTGTTTCATTGAAACGGTCTATTCGCGCCATTAGGGCGGCGCGTACATCTTGGTGTGACGTCACAGGGGTTCCGCGTCTGTTTTTGTATGTGCTTTTATCTTTATGTATTTAAATTATTCATGTTAAAATCTTTTTCAATATAATTAAGCTTGTACGATGAATACTTTTTCCCTTTACATATTTAAAGATTTATTTCTCTATGTTAACGTTTTAACAATGGTATGTTCTGGGATGGGAGAACCATGGCCCTTTTTGTGTTGAGTGGTTCTTCTACATCACTCTGGATCATATTGATCTTTATTTAAAGGTGTAACTCCTAAAGACATTAATTGTAATTTTGCAAAATATGTAGGAAATCATGACCACTCACACTGAAATGAAGACTCCAGTCCTATCAGTTACCTTATAAAAGCTGTTTTATTCTACATGGAGAGGGTCCGCAAATGGGAGCTGCCATGTTAGAATCACATGACCAGCCGAATACTACTCTCTTAACTTCAGTCTCCGTCCTGTTATTTGACTTTCACTCAATGTAAACATGGCTGACTGCGAATAATACATTTCTACAATGGCATTTGAAACTGAAAACTTGATTTAAAATGATACTGCATCCAAGCAGCTAGGTCTGTGTAAGTCCAAGAAGATACAAAGACAAAAGTTACTGAGTACAACTTTAAAGTTCTCATAAGAAAAAAATAAACAATTATCTTATCTAATGAATGCATCCCCCACATTTTATACAGATAAATGTAAAGCATGGAGCCATGATGTAACAATTTATTCCACTCATCAATGATGTATGCGGATTACATGCTGATTTTTGTTTTCATCCAATATAGTCTGACATAAAAATGTCGCTAAACCAAGCAGAAATTATTCAAAAAGGTTTATGCTCACTCCATACTGCTGTTTGTATGTAAAAACGAATATAATATAATTAGGTTAAACTGTATTGTCATTGATTGCTACTGATAATGCTGTGTGATTGGCATATTGCCTGACAACCTCTGGCATAGCATTTAAATGAATTAATGACCATTGAACTGAAGACAGGATAACAGTAGAGCAGTCATTCATCACATCTGATCATTCTATTCTATTCAGCAGTGAGCAGATTAACATAAACATAAAAGTGCAATATGTTCACAAAGGTTGAGGACATTTCCATCTTTGGATGTGTGTATAGATGGGGGATTGATCATTTATGTGAGAATAAGATAAAGAATAAAAAAATAAGATGAATTCCCACAAAAACCATTAATTTTGGGGCCCACTGTTGAGTTTTCATTGTGTCATTGAGTCATCAACCATTAGGTCTTAGTGGTTCATAACGAAGGGCAATGAAGCATTTGATTCTCTTTTAAGTTTCTCCATTTAAAAAAAAAATAAACATTCTCCAAAAAAATTATTCACCTGCAGCTGCAGAACATCAAGGCAATCTCCTTAAACAATGGAAGAAAAAATTGGCTACGTCTCAACAGATTATAGGACACTTTATATGATGCAGTTTTGAGAGGTCACATTTTTTCACAGATCTGTACAATTCATAAGAGCAAAAATGGAATTTGTCATGTAGGTGCACAAAAAGAACTAAAAACAGTTGAGACACACATTTTCGTATAAAAATTCAGAATATGAAACAATCTAAAATATTCTAAACTAGGAAAATAGGAGAAAACATCAATATAAAAAAGATATCTAAACAAATGGATAAAGAAATTTAGGCAGATCAGTACCTCAACACCAGCTGGTGGATGCATGGCATACACTCTTATTTTTAATAAGTATCAAACTGTACAAAACACACACATATGCCAAACAATGGCATGTTCTTTAAGTCACTAGAAGTGGATCATTGTAAAACAGGTCACTAACTGACCTACCATGGAGACTGGCCAAAAAAACAAGGATAAAAAAAATGTCAGTAAAGAGCCAATTTGAATTGTATGCTAAATCTTTTTAAAGCCCCAGTCCAAAAGAAAAGGCAGGCAATTCATTTTGGTCAACTATTAATAAATTGTCCCTTGGGGATCACTGAACTATCAAGTGCTTGCTCTTCCTCTTGCCAATGCCTTATATCCAGCTCAACCTTAATTACTTTCTCTTGTATCAAAACTGAGCTTATTCACTGGTGCTGTGAGCTATTCAGCTGTTTTGCTAACTTCAACCACATGATCTATCTCCAAAAACATTCCAGCAAAAGAGAATGTTTTGCGGTTTACAGAGCCCAAGGCTGTCACAGAGAGAGGTGTGATTTCTCAAGACACCTATCTCAGTAATTATCTATCATGTAGCAGGGACATTTGTGGTATAAAAAAATCAAATAAAAATTGCTTTCAGCTAATTTAATGCATCCTGTTTATAAACACAATTAAAGTGTACCATAGCTTCTTTGCTTGAAGTACCTTTTTGTACCATTAAAATTATCTTGTTTATTCACCCTCATGCCGTCTCAAACTAGTATGACTTTTTTCTTCTGCACAACACAAACGAAGATATTTTGAAGAATGTGTGATGTGAGGACATTAAAGATGCATTAAAGTAATCCATACGGCTCGAGTGGTTCAATCCCTGTCTTCTGAAGCGATACAATTTGCTTTGGGTGAAGAAAATTGGGCGAGACAATTATTAGATTTATCATATTTGGGGTGAACTATTCCTTAATCCCATAATAATGATGACTAAAAGAAGAGCACTCAGACCTAAGGAAGAACAGTTAGTTGGGGTTCTCACAGACAAAATGCATTGCTTTATTTAAACTGCTTTTCAATTTTAACAAGACAATCTAGGATTGATGCACCATTTTGATTAATCTGAATATTATCCACACAACATCATTCATACAAAAATAGTATAAGATTTAATACATGGAATGATATCATGACATTACCAATCATAAACGCGCAATAATTATGCAAACTATACCTCTCAGTTTGACGTAAACAGCTTTGGAATGCTTTTGAGCAAGGAATCTAATTGGAGGTCAAAGAGCTCTCATGCATCCACCCACATTTGCAATTGTTTTGCACAACTTACACAAACTCGCACTACAACATTGCTTATGCAAATAAAACCTATCTTCATCTTCTTTACCTAGTCTTTCTATGTTCCCTTTTCTCTACCTTATGAGCCCCTCCCACCTCCCATTCTTGCCTTTTACACCAGTCACTTTCTTTTCCCTCATTCTTTCAATCTTTCACCTTTAACTACACATTTCTTCAACCAAATATAATTTGTATCTTAGTTGTGTTGCTACATACCCAAGAACCTTATTGAGGTTAAGAATGAATACATGCCAAAAGATAGGGGTGGGTAAAAATATAGATTTTCCGATGCATTGTTTTAACAATTTCGAGATAAATTCTTAAATCACAATATCGATCTTTCACTCTATGCACGAACCGCTATAATGCAAGTAAATCATTCATATATATGACCAAATCTCCTGCTATGCGACTAAAATGTCTATTATTAGCCACTGGCTGGTAAATGTTAAAATTTCACTCCGTGATTGAGCAATATTGTGGAGAAGAAATTATTAGCAGTGAGATACTTTCACTGCGTGTTGGGAGTAAAAGTTTGGTTTAACTGCGTGTCCAAAGATGAGATCAATATGTAATTAAATAATGTCTCTTAATACTCTTTCTGTTCTTTACAGTCTGTTGTTGATAAAAAAAAAACAACAACAAATAAACATTTAATTCTAATCACACATGGATGTGCTAAAGAAATCATTCACGTTTTCTCTTATTATATGCGCTTGTCTTAAAGAGACAGTACCAATTTAGCACCTGTTCTACATAATGTAAATATTTGTAAATAATAAAAATTATGTAAGCAAACAATAAACAAGTAACAAAAATATCTATGCAACATATGCCATTTCAAAACATTAATTGATGGAATAGACTGAATTTAAACATTATTAAAAAGTTTAAAGACCAATTTGATTAAAAACTATTACATTTTTGAATTCTACCTAGAAGGTTCCTTTAAAACTAAGATAATTTGAAGAGAGAAATTCTTTCATATGTAAGCAAAATTGGCATTATACCCGAAATGTACCCATATGAATTGATAGCTGGTGAATCAAAATAAATCGGGAAATCTGTATCAATACCCAGCCCTACCAAAAGATGACTCGTACCGCTGTGCTCATTTACATACTGAACTGTACCATTTGATGAGCAATCAAGTTCTCTTTTCTTATATATCTTCACTTACACTCCTGTGATTCAGAAATTACCCCAATTCCAACAGCACAATGGTTTTTCTTTTATTTCCATCCTCACTCATGTTGTCCCTTCTCTTCAGTGATGCCCTGGGCTTTAAGCTCTTCCAGCACATTGTCAAGATAGCTAGGGTCTGGATAGCCATGTCCAGTAAGATTGGAGCCAAATTCTGTCTTGTGGTGGATCTCATTCCAGATGACAGTGTCTGATTCTCCTGTGGTGCTAGAGGTGCCCACTGAGAAGATCAAACGTCGGTCCCAAGCCACCAACAACAACCCTAACACCTGAAAACAGCAGAAAGATGATTTCACTAGACATTCATTTCAAATTACATCATAAACAAAAAGCCTTCAATTCTTGTGTTGCCATATAATTTAACAGAAATTATATACTGCTGCTTTTTATTTTTCTGTGGAATATAGTCTAACACAGATTTCTCAATCTAGGTCTTATCTGACTGGCTGGTTTGACACAACTTCCAATGGTAAAGGAACACAGGATTGATACAACAATCACTTCTGAGGCTGAAATAATCACTGGATTTGCCACCCTTGAAATATATTTAGTGTTTTAACTGAGACCGTAGCAAATAAACTAGATATCCATTAGCAAAACTGTATATTCTGCTTAGTTTTCTTAATTATGTCAGTGTAATAGTCTGCACTTATTATCTGTGCTGTACTTTGAGTCTTTACACATTTTCCTCAATTTTTCTGTGCTATTGTTTTTGAAGGTTGACAGTCTTTTATTGAAGTGTAATACATCTCAGATAACCCCACTCCAAAATGTTATGTAGGAACAATGCAAAATATATGTCCCTGTGGAACAATAATGGGAGTTTTCAAACCGGGATGGGTGTTTTTCATCTATCCAATAAAAGTAGGGAATCTCAATGTTATTATCATTGGGCGTTTCAGTTCCATGATGGGCATTTCTCAACTATCCGATGAAAGTAAGGAAACTCAGTGTAGTTGGCAAATTGTGTAAATCAGTACAAAAATGCCCATCCTGGTTTGAAAACCCCCACTGATTGAGAAACGCGTATTAATGTTCTGGAGAGACACAAGTCTCCAAAAGCAAACTGTGATTGCGTGCTTTACAAGGCAGTCAGACGAATCTTCCAGCAATATGTTCAAGACCTTTTGCCATTTAGTCAAAGGTCAGGCAAGGCGAGACTAGATGAAATATGAACTTACCTTGCGCCCCTTTTCACTGTCTGCGAGATAGCAATGACGGGGAAATCCTCTTGCAGTGAAAGGCTGCCCTGGGTTTGGATGCTCAGGTCCCTTGAGAGATGGAGAGGAGATATGCTATTAAATATAGTAATGATGGTGTGAAAGCCAAGAAGATGCATTGGAGATGGACTGCAATCTGACTGCTTGAACCTCATCAAGGCTGGTTTACATTTTTGTCATGTGAGGTTGCACATGACAAAAATGATGTTGCGGTGTTGGCAGAAGTGCGTGCATTCAAAGTAAACTACTTCAAGGCAACACTGGCTGAACAGATATGTACAGGCACGTTCATAATCCGTCCATGAGGATAAAAGTATTATATAATACAAGTAGCCTAATAATACTAATCAAATAAATAAAAAGAGGGGTTTCAAAAGACAAGATCATTAATCCATTAAGTTAGATAAATAAAATATTTTAACAAATCTTTTAGCTTTAATATCATAGCATAAATGATCATATATTTATTAACATAGCTTTACCATTGTGACAAGGAGGGCATGGCCAGGCCGTAAGGACGGATGCCTGGCGCTAAATTATCCCAATCAGCCGAGAGAGGGATAAAGAGGAGCCGGAGACGCCGGTGAGAGAGAGAGAGAGAAAATGCATGCAGCCAACAAACATGTGCATTGCATTCTGCATTGTGCTGGGGAGGCCAACAGTGTGCGCGACACATGGAGTGGTGTGTGTGCCAGCGAGTGTGTGCTGAAAAGCAGTTTTATGTTGTGTCCAAGAGAACGGTCATATTAAAAGTCTTCCGTAATCTGTTCACCCGGATCCCGCTTCCTCCTCTGTAGGGAAGGCAGAGATCTGACACAACCATCTTATGATAACATTGCAATTCATAAACAGAAATTGAAGGTTTTTTCACTCATTTCAATGGGACAATTTACAAACATGTATTTACACGCACATTTGTTTTGCTCATGTTTCATGAATAAGGCTCAATGAGTTTGCTCAGTCACACACTGGATGTTATCATTTCAATAACAGTTTATATGAATATAACATTTCAATGTCAATTTTATAAGCATAAAATATAGGAACAGTCTCTTCAATGCCTTGAGGATTGCTCGAAGTTTGTCACTTTTATAAAAAACAAAAAACCTAACTAACATGGTCAATTAAAATTTAGTCAACACTTTTGAGTGTAAATCATATTAAAACCATTCTTGCATAAATTGCCCCATTTAGTTCAATAGGACAATTTACATAATGCATTTATTAAAAAAAATGAATACTCATATTTCATGAATAAGGCTCAATGAGTTGTCTCAGTAACTACACTGCATGTTTCAGTTTGCATATCTAGAAGAATATATATGGGTCAAAGCATTTCAATGCATATTTTAGAAGCATAAAATATGGTAGACTGTTGCTCTTCAGATTTAAATTGTTTTGTATAGTTTGTGTGAAAAATATGTAATACTGTAGCATATCTATATGCTTGTATAAAAGGTCAATAAATATACTATTCCCTGCTGGAAAATCCAGCTTAAGCTAGTAGCTGTGTTTTGAAACATGGTAGCTGGTTTCTAGCTGGTCATTTGATGGTAAAAACTGGTCTTTAGCTGGTCGACCAGCTACCAGCTTGTCATGCCAGCTTAGACTAGCTCATGCCCAACTTGGACCAGCTCATGACCAGCTTGGACCAGCTACCATTTTCCAAAACACAGCTTCAGATGGATTTTTCAGCAGGGTTAGCATTTTAAGGCATGATACAATTATTTGTCCGGTACCTTGATACTGAATAAAAACAAAGCCAGACTGAGGTTTGATGCTTTTATTACAATGTTTTTTAAGTCGTTGTGATCTGACGTTGTTCTGGCAAACAACTCACTGGTGATGTCCAATTCTTGAACAAATCGTTCTTTTGAGCTGATTCTCAGCAAGTAACCGGTCGAGCCGTTTCACAACATCGAACTGAATTGAACTTTAGTTCCGGGTTGATGACGCAAGACGCACAGCTGAAGTAAATGTACTGACTACACAGCACGTCGAAATGTGTAACTCAAAAAGAACCGAATGAACCAGTCCAACTGACTGTCAAAGGTTCCAGAGGATTTTCCTATGTGTTGAGATGGTAATGAAATATTTAGATATCTACAGATGTTCCTTTCTGTAAATTTTGAATTGTTTACAAATATTTCCAAATGAAGGTTGATGTTACTAATACAGGCTGGCGGCTCTTACGAGAAATTCCAAGTTTCCACTACACGATTTTAAGCCCATCCTGGACAAAAAAGCCTGATATCTTAGGCAAATCAGAGCTCCCGTAAGCGACGATCGCAATGTATGAACTATCCAAGACGTGATTTGAGAGAAGTGCCGACGCGTCGCCGATGTCAGCGAGATATCTAGAATGTTTAATATCTGGACCTGTCTGTGATTCCAAATTGTGCAGTGTGAAATATGTTTTGACTGAATACAACTGCAGCGTTGACCTACAGACAATGAGAGAGCAAGAAACGGGGCATGGGAAGTTTCAGTGGGAGGAGTCCTGATGTACCTGCAACAGAACACCAACTAGCATGGCTGTGGTATCAAAAATCCTCATTAGACCAAAGAAACGGAGGATAAATTTGTGGAACATTGGCAGGAGCACCAGTGCCTATTTTATGTTTCATCTGAACTGTACCACAACCGGGTGGAGAGAGAGAAGATTTGGAGAGAAATCGCAAATTCTCTTGGACAGTCAGGTAAGCAAATAGGTCGATTAATCAGTAGGAGGTACTTTTTCATATTGTAACCAATAGAATGTATGATGCCTTTAGGTGATTAAAAACATACACATCATATTCTGAAATGCATAACATATGATCATGCATTTGTTTTCGTATCTCGTATCACTTCTGGCATGTATTCTGTTGTGAAACGTAATTTGGAGTCCAGGCGGAGTTTGAAAACGCTACAACTTCCATGACAAGATAGACAGATGTGTAATATGAACAATACCACGATCCGACGTCTTTGAAAGTCCTGTAGTGTGTAGGAGGCGTTACTAGACAAGTTATTGAACCAAAGAAACCGTTAAAAATGAAGGAATCAAACCTACAGGCAGAATCTAAAGTCAGCTCTTTGGTCATGTCCGACTCAAAAAGAACCGAATGTACCAGTCAACGAACTGTTGAAGTTAGCAGAGGATTACCGAGGACTTGCGATGCGTTGAGACTTTAATAGTATCCAAATAAAAGATTTATAAAACAAACAGATGTTACTTTCTGTGTTAGTTTTGAATCATTTAAAAATATTTGGCATTTTTACTAGATTATGTTACTAACACAAATTATTAAAAACATATTAGTTTTCTAGTTATATCTGTATTTTTTAATTAGACCATGAATTTTGTTGCTAACTGAAATGGACATTTTCAAGAAACTGAATTTAATTAACAAAATGCAAATGACAAGTAGCCTAAGAACGAGTTGGACTCATACAGGCAGGGGGATCTTACGAGTTACTAGACTGGTTATCGAACCATAGAACCCGTTAGAAATGAAGGAATCAAACCTTTAGGCAGACTCAAAACTCAGCTCTTCGGGTCGAGTCCGACTCAAGAATAACCGGTCCATGAACTGTCGAAGTTTGCGGAAGATTACCGAGGAGTCTGAGGAGTGAGCTGCTGATACGAAAATACCGAGGACATGAACGAGCCAGGGGCGTACTGTAAGTTTCTTTAATAACCACCAAAACGTACTGGAAATATGCTAATGACTAGATTTATTAAGACACGTAGAACATATCCGTGTTTGTGCACAGTGTCCGTATTGAGTGCTTTAGGTGCAAAACATTAATGTAGGAAATTTATCCAAGGTGTAAATCAACATCTGTCGTATTCTAAATGCAGGATCGCAGAATAAAAAACTGGGGACAATAAACGTCATTATTATTAAAACTAAAAAGGTAATAATCAGCAATATGACTTCTCATATGGGTATCTACCCACTCGGATCATGACGGTAAAGTATCAGCGCCATGAAGCCACATGTTTTTTATTTGGCCAAATCCACAAATTGAATATGCACATCACATTATTCACTTAAAGTAGGCGCTGTGTGAAAATACATACATTCTAACATCTAAATTAAGATGACATTTCAAGAAATATTTCATGAATCATATTATTTTTTTCCTTTCTCTAATCAAAATATTTTGAACAAAAATATGTTTTCTTGGGAATATTATTTTAATTAGTAATCATTTTAAAGGTTTTTTCAACAGTATGTCCTCAATTTTACTTTCAATCCCGTTAGTCTTTTATAACATCACTTTAACTAATAAACCCAGTTTCTTATGGACAACATCCTCCTGTAAAAGACATTAACTTAAAGTTAACAACCTCATGTAAACTAACTCAATCTCTCTCTGAGCAATGGCTAACTTTAGGTCTTCAATTCTATCATGTTTATTTACTTTCTATAGAGTGAACAATAAATTTAAAATGCCTGATCTTGACCAGAGCATATTACTGAAGGCCTGCTGTACCTTTTCACAGAAAAACAAAAATATAAAAAAATGTTTTACATGTTACAGCTTTAAAGGTACAGCAGATCAGAAAAGACCCTACTTTTACTCAAGAATGTTCAACAGAAAGAGTACAACTTCTTATAGTATGTAGATTAGTTATACCTGTATGCCTGGCAGTATGTTGTAGATGATGCGAATGGTTTTGCAGTCTGGGTGTCCTGGCAGTGAGTGCGGGATGACATGGTACTCCATCTTACCGGGCGGCTGGTTGCCCGTCTTTACTCCATATATTGTCTTGCATGTGGGACACTGCAGGCTGCCATCTTTGTTTCCATTGTTGTACATGGCCACTAAACACTGAAGATGATACAGATGTCCACATCGTGCCAGTCTTCCTACTGACTCTGCCCGGGTAACACTCACCACACCTGGACCCTTATAACCTGAAGGCCTTTCCAGAGCTTCCATACAGATAGTGCAATCCTAAATATAGCATACAGAATGTTGATATCCAACAAACAATAGCCTTCATATTCATATTAAGAAATCGATTATTAGTTTTTATAAAACAGACACCCCCATTGTAATTCACATTATTAAAAACAAAAGTGTGTGCACAGTGCTTTGCTACACTACCACATTAGTAGGCCCTGTGAATAGCACAGGAGACTGTGTCTTCCTCTCCAAGTGCAGCTCAGAAATAAATTGATGTGACCCCTAAGCGGTCCCTGCAGCCCAATTCTCATACTATCCACCCTAAATAGTTGTGCAAGATTAAAACAGAGCGCAACCATGTCAGCTCACTTTTCTTTAGCCATCTTGTTTCGATAAATATTTTTCCCATTCTTTTCTTCTATAGTTATTTCATAAAATCCTTCATAAGAGTTCCATGAACCAAACCACCCAGCCAAGATTAATCACACCATTATAAACTCTGATTTGAAGGAAAAAGGCATAAAAAAAAAAAAAAGGTACAAGACTTTGTGCTTAACATCTTTTATGAGAGCATGTTCTACATCGAAGCATCGCAAATGACGTAACCAAATTAAAAACGACTTTTAAATATTAAAAGTTGTTGATTAATTATAGAAATAATATATACAATTGTTTTTGCAAAATATTCAGACATATACAAGTAGTTTGAGAGTGAAGGGAGACCGCCTCGATTTCATCATTCATGGCTCGTCATGGGAGTGGGTGGTTGCTGTCAGATTTGTTGGCAGGCTTTGTTGGCAGTGATTCTCTAATAGGTGGATATTTCTCTGATGAATTATGGAATTCTGCTATCAAACATAATAAAAAAAATATAGCTGCAAGCAGCAATGCGGATTCCTCCTCAAAATGGCAAATCATTTAAAATTGATCAGTAGATGGTTGGGGATAAACCCTCCCAATTAAGGAATTCAAAAAAACATGTCTTCGTCTGATTCCTAAACAAAACATTTTCAATGTACAGGAAAATCCATACCGGACCTTATGGATCCTTGAGGCTTTTTGTTCCCAATGAGAAATGCGGCATGTACACCAAGTTTCAGAAGAATTGGACAAATGGGGTGGATATTATATCATTTTGAAAAAAAAATTTGGAGCGTGGCCTGTAGCGCCACCTATGGGCAAATGTTGGTCATTCTTGGTTTGTGGGTTCCTGTTGGCCTGTAGTATAAATGTACAAAATTAGAAAATATTTGACCAGAAAATGGGAATTTTGGAGTGGCCTGTAAGCCCCCTAGGGGCGAATGTGGGCCTTTCTTGGTTTGTGGGTTCCTGTCGGCCTGTAGAATCAATACACCAAATTAGAAAATGTTTGACCAGAAAATGGGATTTTTGGAATTACCTGTAGCGCCCCTAATGGCGAATGTTGGCCATTAAGTGGTTTGTGGGTTCCTGTTGGCATGTAGTATCAGTGTACCAAATTAGAACATTTTTGACCAGAAAATGGGAATTTTGGCATGGCCTGTAAGCGCCCCTAGGGGTGAATGTTGTCCATTCTTGGTTTGTGGGTTCCTGTCTGCCTGTAGTATCAATGTACCAAATTAAAAAAAATTTGACCAGAAAGCGGGAATTTTGGCGTGGCCTTTAAGCCCCCTAGTGGCGAATGTCGGCCATTCTCGGTTTGTGGGTTCCTGTTGGCCTGTAGTACCATTGTACCAAATTAGAACATTTTAGACCAGAAAATGGGAATTTCGACATGGCCTGTAAGCCCCCTAGAGGCTGAATGTCAGCCATTCTTTGCGCAGTACTTCAGAGTGATGTCATCTTGAAGCATGTTAGGTTTGAAAAACCATCAGTCAAAATTACATTTGATTTATTGACAGGTATATATTGTTAAAATTTGGACATTTACATAAACACGCCCCTTTCAGACATTTTGTATCACATTCATTTTTCCTAAGTAATGTTTTCAAGGATGTCCATTCTACAAATGTGTACCAAATTTCAAGTCAATTGGAGCTACGGTTCAGGAGAAGAAGAGTATTTTTAGGTTTTAGCAAATTTTTCAACGTCTGGGAAAATCCATCATGGTGAAAGTTATGGGTCCTTAAGGCTTTTTGTTCCCCATGAGGAATGAGGCATGTACACCAAGTTTCAGAAGATTTAGACAAATGGCGTGGAAATTGTATCACTTTGAATGAAAAATCACTTTGAAAATCTCTACTTTCACTTTCACTTCTCTCTTAAGATTTTTTTCTGTTTTTTTTGTGTGACTTACATAAGCATATCACAAGCAATTTTATTTGAAAGACTATCTAGGCACATAATAACACTGTATAGCTGTGACTGTTTATAACTATTTCAAAATGTAGCCTACAAGCTCACACTTTAAATGGTCAGTGCTTTGATTTTTAAATCATTAAAATAGCAACAGATCCAGTGAAAAAAATGGAGTGATTGTGTTTACATGCCATTCAAAAACGTGGCATTTTACAAGGTAAGAGAGAAATAAAAAAACTTAAAATAATACCATTTGTACTTCTCAATTACTTGGGAATGTCTATGTTCAGGACCGAAGGCTAAATTGTTACTGTCTCTTTAAGAGGCTTTTATCGCATGATACGATACTTAAGGCACAGTTCAGTTTAATCTTTTGAGAACTGAGAAGTATCATTATTTTCGTTTTGTGCCATGCTTGTTGCATTTGTATTCATTGTGAGATGATAAAATACAGACTGCGTGAATGGTTGATTTTGTTCACTTGAATTCTGTGGCGTGTTTCAGAAAAATAATCGCTGAAGACAGAGACTGAGCACCCTGTTTATTTATTTTACAAAAGCACAAGGTTTTGTTGTTATTGTAAGTGTACACAAATAAAAGTAAACATTTCATAGTTCAGTAATGATGTCTTGCATGTTTCTGTATGGGCAAAAATGGCGCTAGTATTTTGTTTAAGTTGTTTCCGCTGTTTCGAGAGAAAAATATAGCAGGGCGTCATCTGGAATAATGCCAGAATAAAATATAATTATTCCAGATTTCTTTCTCAACTGTTTGTTCACTTGAGACATAACAGACTCCTCAATATATCATGTATTTTGACACTCTGTTGTATGAAATTGTCCGTTCAGGCGCAAGCAGCAGCGAAAGACATCGAGTCGCGTGAGTTAGGCGCGCAGCGGCTCGCTGTGTCACACAAACAGCTTCGCAAACATGTATTTGAGTTGTTTTGACATTTGTTGAGTTGAATAGTGTAAAATCGGCTTGAATGTTCAAACAGGCAAACATTGTATACAACCGACAAACCTTCATGATGATCGCGAGCAAAAATGATCTCAGCCTCGCGGTTTTGCGTGTTGTCAGAGACAATTAAACAACATCATTCTCGGAAGTTTTGATACGTTAGGATTGATCAGCCCATCCCTACTTTCTTTAGACATATGTTTCATGTTTGTGTAAGTTTTTGTGGCGTGTTTCAGAAAGATATTAAGCTAGACAAAGAGCACACGGTTTATTTTCTTTATTTACAACAAATAAAAGTACAACTTTCATAGTTTGTGACGATGTATTAAATGTATCTGTATGTGCAAAAATAGCGCAGTATTTTGTTTAAGCTGTTAGCAGCTGTTTGAGAGAAAAATCTTAACAGGACACCACAGCGGCATCCGTGTTGTTCACAATAATTCATAATTAAATATATTGATACCCAATTTCTTTATCAACTGTTTGTTCACTTGATACATAACAGACACCCCAATATATCATGTATTTTGGTGTATGAAATTGTCCGTTCAAGCGCATGAAGCTGTGAAGCGAACTCTCATCGGCGTCGCGGCGTTAGTCGCGACGCGGCTCGCTTCGCTGTGTCACACAAACTGCTTCGAAAACATTTATTTGAGTTGTTTTGCCTTTGTTGAGTTGAATAGTGTAAAATCGGCTTGAATGTTCAAGCAGGCAACCATTGTACACAACCAACAAACCTTCCGTGAAGATCGCGAGCAAAAATGATCTCGCCTCGAGGATTGCGTGTTGTCAGAGACAATTAAACAACATCATACTCGGAAGTTTTGATACGTTAACGCTGTCTCGATAGAGAAAAATCTAACAGGACATCACAGCGGCATCACTAGACCCCTTCAATAATTCATAATTCAATATATTGATACCCGATTTCTTTATCAACTGTTTGTTCACTTGAGATATAGCAGACACCCCAATATATCATGTATTTTGGTGTATGAAATTGTCCGTTGAAGCGCAAGAAGGAAGCGAACTCTCATCGGCGTCGCGAGCGTTAGGCAGCGGCGGCTCGCTTCGCTGTGTCACACAAACTGCTTTCGAAAACATTTATTTGAGTTGTTTTGCCTTTGTTGAGTTGAATAGTGTAAAATCGGCTTGAATGTTCAAACTGGAAAGCATTAAGACACACAATTGATTTGACATACCTCCATGCAGGCATAAAATGTCTTCTGTAGTCTAAGTCTGGAGCTCCACCCACTAGGAGACCGAAATGCTTCATTAGAGATTGCTACAGAAGAGCTGCATGTGGTAGACAGAGTTACTCCAGTAGAGGGAGCCTCTTTGCTCAGCCAATGTAAGTGAATGGGATTTTACATGTGGACCATATTTGTCCAGTAGAGGAGCACTTTTGCTCAGCCATTGTAAATCAATGGGATTTTAAACATTTTTGATCATCTTTTGTGTGTACATTTACATAAACACGTCCATTTCAGCCATTTTGTATTGTATTCATTTTTTGCTAAGTAGCGTTTGGAAAGACATACATACTACACACGTGTGCCAAATTCCAAGTCAATTGGAGCTGAGGTTCAGGAGAAGAAGAGTTTTGTAGGTTTTCCAAAATTTTCACTGTACAGGAAAATCCATAATGGCAGAAGTATGGGTCCTTGAGGCTTTTTGTTCCCCATGAGAAATGAGGCATGTTTACAAAGTTTCAGAAGATTTGGACAAATGGGGTGGAAATTATATCACTTTGAATTTTTTGTTTTTTGGGCGTGGCCTGTAAGCGCCACCTATGGGCGAATGTTGACCATTCTTGGTTTGGGGGTACCCGTTGGCATGGAGTATCAATGTGCCAATTTAGAACATTTTTGACCAGTGACTTTTTGAGCTATTGGGGCTCAAGGAGAAGAAGAATAATAATAATAATAATAATAATAATAATAATAATAATAATAAATATAGCTGCAAGCAGCAATCGCAGATTCCTCCTCAAAATGGCAAATCATTTCAAATTGATCAGTAGAGGGTTGGGGTTAAACCCTCTCAATGGATGAATCCAAAAAACATGTATTTCTGTCTGAATCCTAAGCGAAACATTTTCAGTCTACAGGAAAATCCATCATACCTTATGGATCCTTGAGGCGTTTTTGTTCCCAATGAGAAATGAGGCATGTACACCAAGATTCAAAAGAATTGGTTAAATGGCGTGGAAATGGTATCACTTTGAAAATATTTTTTGGGAGCGTGGCCTGTAGCGCCTCCTATGGGCAAATGTGGGTCATTCTTGGTTTGTGGGTTCCTGTTGGCCTGTAGTATCAATGTACATAATTAGAAAATATTTGACCAGAAAATGGGACTTTTAGGAATTACCTGTAGCGCCCCTAGGGGTGAATGTTGGCCATTCTTGGTTTGAGGGTTCCTGTTGACCTGTAGTATCAATGTACCAAATTAGAACATTTTTGACCATAAAATGGGAATTTCAGGTGGCCTCTAGTGCCCCCTAAGGGCGAATGTTAGCCATTCTTTGTTTGTGGGTTCCTGTTGGCCAGTAGTATCAATGTACCATATTAGAAAATTTTTGACCAGAAAGCGAAATTTTGGGAGTGGCCTGTAAGCCCCCTAATGGCGAATGTGGGCCATACTTGGTTTGTGGGTTCCTGTTGGCCTGTAGTATCAATGTACCAAATTATAACTTTTTTGACCAGAAAATGGGAATTTCGACTTGGCCTCTAAGCGCCACCTAGTGGTGAATGTCGGTCATTCTTGGTTTGAGGGTTCCTGTTGACCTGCAGTATCAATGTACCAAATTAGAACGTTTTTGACCAGAAAACGAAATTTTGGAGTAGCCTGTAAGCCCCTAAGGGCGAATGTGGGCCACACTTGGTATGTGGGTTCCTGTTGGCCTGTAGTATCAAAGTACCAAATTAGAAAATTTTTGACCAGAAAATGGGAATTTTGGCTTGTCCTGTAGTGCCCCTAGTGGCGAATGTCGGTCATTCTTGGTTTGTGGATTCCTGTTGGCCTGTACTATTCTTGTACCGAATTAGAACATTTTTGACCAGAAAATGGGAATTTTGGCTTGTCCTGTAGTGCCCCCTAGTGGCGTATGTCGGTCATTCTTGGTTTGTGGATTCCTGTTGGCCTGTACTATTAATTTACCAAATTAGAACATTTTTGACCAGAAAATGGGAATTTTGGCATGGCCATTCTTTGCACAGTACTTCAGAGTGATGTCATCTTTAAGCATGTTAGGTTTGAAAAACCATCAGTCAAAATTACATTTGATTTATTGACACGTATATATTGTTAAAATTTGGACATTTACATAAACACGCCCCTTTCAGCCATTTTGTATCGTATTCATTTTTCCTAAGTAACGTTTTCAAGGATGTCCATTCTACACATGTGTACCAAATTTCAAGTCAATTGGAGCTCACGGTTCAGGAGAAGAAGAGTTTTGTAGGTTTTAGCAAATTTTCAGCGTCACGGGAAAATCCATCATGGCGGAAGTTATGGGTTCTTGAGGCTTTTTGTTCCCCATGAGGAATGAGGCATGTACACCAAATTTCAGAAGATTTGGACAAATGGCGTGGAAATTGTATCACTTTGAATTTTGTTTTTTTGGGCGTGGCCTGTAAGCGCCACCTATGGGCGAATGTGGGCCATTCTTGGTTTAGGGGTACCCGTTGGCATGGAGTATCAATGTGCCAATTTAGAAAATTTTTGACCAGTGACTTTTTGAGCTATTGGGGCTCAAGGAGAAGAATAATAATAATAATAATAATAATAATATAGCTGCAAGCAGCAATCATGATTCCTCCTCAAAATGGCAAATCATTTAAAATTGATCAGTAGATGGTTGGGGATAAACCCTCCCAATTAAGGAATTCAAAAAAACATGTCTTTGTCTGAGATCCTAAGCGAAACATTTTCAATGTACAGGAAAATCCATACGGACCTTATGGATCCTTGAGGCTTTTTGTTCCCAATGAGAAATGAGGCATGTACACCAAGTTTCAGAAGAATTGGACAAATGGCGTGGAAATGGTATCACTTTGAAAATATTTTTTTGGAGCGTGGCCTGTAGCACCACCTATGGTCGAATGTGGGCCATTCTTGGTTTGTGGGTTCCTGTTGGCCTGTAGTATCAATGTACAAAATTAGAAAATATTTGACCAGAAAATGGGAATTTTGGAGTGGCCTGTAAGCGCCCCTAGAGGCTGAATGTGGGCCATTCTTGGTTTGTGGGTTCCTTTTGGCCTGTAGAATCAATGTACCAAATTAGAAAATGTTTGACCAGAAAATGGGACTTTTGGGAATTACCTGTAAGCCCCCTAATGGCGAATGTTGGCCATTCTTGGTTTGTGGGTTCCTGTTGGCCTGTAGTACCATTGTACCAAATTAGAACATTTTAGACCAGAAAATGGGAATTTCGGCATGGCCTGTAAGCCCCCTAGGGGTGAATGTTGGCCATTCTTGGTTTGTGGGTTCCTGTTGGCCTGTAGTATCAATGTACCAAATTAGAACATTTTTGACCAGAAAGCGGGAATTTTAGGCGTGGCCTTTAAGCCCCCTAGTGGCGAATGTCGGCCATTCTTGGTTTGTGGGTTCCTGTTGGCCTGTAGTACCATTGTACCAAATTAGAACATTTTAGACCAGAAAATGGGAATTTCGGCATGGCCTGTAAGCGCCCCTAGAGGCGAATGTTAGCCATTCTTTGCTGCAGTACTTCAGAGTGATGTCATCTTGAAGCATGTTAGGTTTGAAAAACCATCAGTCAAAATTACATTTGATTTATTGACACGTATATATTGTTAAAATTTGGACATTTACATAAACACGCCCCTTTCAGCCATTTTGTATCGTATTCATTTTTCCTAAGTAGCGTTTTCAAAGACTTCAATTCTACACATGTGTACCAAATTTCAAGTCAATTGGAGCTCACGGTTCAGGAGAAGAAGAGTTTTGTAGGTTTTATGCAAATTTTCAGCGTCTGGAAAAATCCATCATGGCGGAAGTTATGGGTTCTTGAGGCTTTTTGTTCCCCATGAGAAATGAGGCATGTACACCAAGTTTCAGGAGATTTGGACAAATGGCGTGGAAATGGTATCACTTTGAAAATATTTTTTTTGGGCGTGGCCTGTAAGCGCCACCTATGGGCGAATGTTGACCATTCTTGGTTTGGGGGTACCCGTTGGCATGGACTATCAATGTGCCAATTTAGAAAACTTTTGACCAGTGACTTTTTGAGCTATTTGGGCTCAAGGAGAAGAAGAATAATAATAATAATAATAAATATAGCTGCAAGCAGCAATGCGGATTCCTCCTCAAAATGGCAAATCATTTAAAATTGATCAGTAGATGGTTGGGGATAAACCCTCCCAATTAAGGAATTCAAAAAAACATGTCTTAGATCTGATTCCTAAACAAAACATTTTCAATGTACAGGAAAATCCATACCGGACCTTATGGATCCTTGAGGCTTTTTGTTCCCAATGAGAAATCGCGGCATGTACACCAAGTTTCAGAAGAATTGGACAAATGGGGTGGATATTATATCATTTTGAAAAAAAAAATTTGGAGGCGTGGCCTGTAAGCGCCACCTATGGGCAAATGTTGGTCATTCTTGGTTTGTGGGTTCCTGTTGGCCTGTAGTATAAATGTACAAAATTAGAAAATATTTGACCAGAAAATGGGAATTTTGGAGTGGCCTGTAAGCGCCCCTAGGGGCGAATGTGGGCCTTTCTTGGTTTGTGGGTTCCTGTCGGCCTGTAGAATCAATACACCAAATTAGAAAATGTTTGACCAGAAAATGGGATTTTTGGAATTACCTGTAAGCGCCCCTAATGGCGAATGTTGGCCATTAAGTGGTTTGTGGGTTCCTGTTGGCATGTAGTATCAGTGTACCAAATTAGAACATTTTTGACCAGAAAATGGGAATTTTGGCATGGCCTGTAAGCGCCCCTAGGGGTGAATGTTGTCCATTCTTGGTTTGTGGGTTCCTGTCTGCCTGTAGTATCAATGTACCAAATTAAAAAAAATTTGACCAGAAAGCGGGAATTTTGGCGTGGCCTTTAAGCCCCCTAGTGGCGAATGTCGGCCATTCTTGGTTTGTGGGTTCCTGTTGGCCTGTAGTACCAT
Source organism: Xyrauchen texanus (assembly GCF_025860055.1). NCBI lineage: Eukaryota > Metazoa > Chordata > Actinopteri > Cypriniformes > Catostomidae > Xyrauchen > Xyrauchen texanus. The sequence goes on along the minus strand of NC_068280.1, from coordinate 9,537,902 downwards.
TGTACCAAATTAGAACATTTTAGACCAGAAAATGGGAATTTCGACATGGCCTGTAAGCGCCCCTAAGGGCGAATGTCAACCATTCTTTGCGCAGTACTTCAGAGTGATGTCATCTTGAAGCATGTTAGGTTTGAAAAACCATCAGTCAAAATTACATTTGATTTATTGACAGGTATATATTGTTAAAATTTGGACATTTACATAAACACGCCCCTTTCAGACATTTTGTATCACATTCATTTTTCCTAAGTAATGTTTTCAAGGATGTCCATTCTACAAATGTGTACCAAATTTCAAGTCAATTGGAGCTACGGTTCAGGAGAAGAAAGAGTATTTTTAGGTTTTACGCAAATTTTCAGCGTCATGGGAAAATCCATCATGGTGAAAGTTATGGGTCCTTAAGGCTTTTTGTTCCCCATGAGGAATGAGGCATGTACACCAAGTTTCAGAATATTTAGACAAATGGCGTGGAAATTGTATCACTTTGAATGAAAAATCACTTTGAAAATCTCTACTTTCACTTTCACTTCTCTCTTGATTTTTTCTGTTTTTTTTGTGTGATTTACATAAGCATATCACAAGCAATTTTATTTGAAAGACTATCTAGGCACATAATAACACTGTATAGCTGTGACTGTTTATAACTATTTCAAAATGTAGCCTACAAGCTCACACTTTAAATGGTCAGTGCTTTGATTTTTAAATCATTAAAATAGCAACAGATCCAGTGAAAAAAATGGAGTGATTGTGTTTACATGCCATTCAAAAACGTGGCATTTTACAAGGTAAGAGAGAAATAAAAAAACTTAAAATAATACCATTTGTACTTCTCAATTACTTGGGAATGTCTATGTTCAGGACGAAGGCTAAATTGTTACTGTCTCTTTAAGAGGCTTTTATCGCATGATACGACACTTAAGGCACAGTTCAGTTTAATCTTTTGAGAACTGAGAAGTATCATTATTTTCGTTTTGTGCCATGCTTGTTGCATTTGTATTCATTGTGAGATGATAAAATACAGACTGCGTGAATGGTTGATTTTGTTCACTTGAATTTTGTGGCGTGTTTCAGAAAAATAATCGCGAAGACAGAGACTGAGCACCCTGTTTATTTATTTTACAAAAGCACAAGGTTTTGTTGTTATTGTAAGTGTACACAAATAAAAGTACACATTTCATAGTTCAGTAATGATGTCTTGCATGTTTCTGTATGGGCAAAAATGGCGCAGTATTTTGTTTAAGTTGTTTCCGCTGTTTGAGAGAAAAATATAGCAGGACGTCATCTGGAATAATGCCAGAATAAAATATAATTATTCCAGATTTCTTTCTCAACTGTTTGTTCACTTGAGACATAACAGACTCCTCAATATATCATGTATTTTGACACTCTGTTGTATGAAATTGTCCGTTCAGACGCAAGCAGCAGCGAAAGACATCGGAGTGCGTGAGTTAGACGCGACGCGGCTCGCTGTGTCACACAAACAGCTCGCAAACATGTATTTGAGTTGTTTTGACATTTGTTGAGTTGAATAGTGTAAAATCGCTTGAATGTTCAAACAGGCAAACATTGTATACAACCGACTGTTAACTGCTGTTTCGAGAGAAAAATCTTAACAGGACACCACAGCGGCATCCGTGTTGTTCACAATAATTCATAATTCAATATATTGATACCCAATTTCTTTATCAACTGTTTGTTCACTTGATACATAACAGACACCCCAATATATCATGTATTTTGGTGTATGAAATTGTCCGTTCAAACGCATGAAGCTGTGAAGCGAACTCTCATCGGCGTGCGGCGTTAGTCGCGACGCGGCTCGCTCGCTGTGTCACACAAACTGCTCGAAAACATTTATTTGAGTTGTTTTGCCTTTGTTGAGTTGAATAGTGTAAAATCGGCTTGAATGTTCAAGCAGGCAACCATTGTACACAACCAACAAACCTTCGTGAAGATCGCGAGCAAAAATGATCTCGCCTCGAGGATTGCGTGTTGTCAGAGACAATTAAACAACATCATACTCGGAAGTTTTGATACGTTAACGCTGTCTCGATAGAGAAAAATCTAACAGGACATCACAGCGGCATCACTAGACCCCTTCAATAATTCATAATTCAATATATTGATACCCGATTTCTTTATCAACTGTTTGTTCACTTGAGATATAGCAGACACCCCAATATATCATGTATTTTGGTGTATGAAATTGTCCGTTGAAGCATAAGAAGGAAGCGAACTCTCATCGGCGTCGCGAGCGTTAGGCAGCGACGCGGCTCGCTTCGCTGTGTCACACAAACTGTTCGAAAACATTTATTTGAGTTGTTTTGCCTTTGTTGAGTTGAATAGTGTAAAATCAGCTTGAATGTTCAAACTGGAAAGCATTAAGACACACAATTGATTTGACATACCTCCGTGCAGACTCAAAATGTCTTCTGTAGTCTAAGTCTGGAGCTCCACCCACTAGGAGACCGAAATGCTTCATTAGAGATTGCTACAGAAGAGCTGCATGTGGTAGACAGAGTTACTCCAGTAGAGGGAGCCTCTTTGCTCAGCCAATGTAAGTGAATGGGATTTTACATGTGGACCATATTTGTCCAGTAGAGGGAGCACTTTTGCTCAGCCATTGTAAATCAATGGGATTTTAAAAATTTTTGATCATCTTTTGTGTGTACATTTACATAAACACGTCCATTTCAGCCATTTTGTATTGTATTCATTTTTGCTAAGTAGCGTTTGGAAAGACATACATACTACACACGTGTGCCAAATTCCAAGTCAATTGGAGCTGAGGTTCAGGAGAAGAAGAGTTTTGTAGGTTTTCCAAAATTTTCACTGTACAGGAAAATCCATAATGGCAGAAGTATGGGTCCTTGAGGCTTTTTGTTCCCCATGAGAAATGAGGCATGTTTACAAAGTTTCAGAAGATTTGGACAAATGGGGTGGAAATTATATCACTTTGAATTTTTGTTTTTTGGGCGTGGCCTGTAGCGCCACCTATGGGCGAATGTTGACCATTCTTGGTTTGGGGGTACCCGTTGGCATGGAGTATCAATGTGCCAATTTAGAAAATTTTTGACCAGTGACTTTTTGAGCTATTGGGGCTCAAGGAGAAGAAGAATAATAATAATAATAAATATAGCTGCAAGCAGCAATGCGGATTCCTCCTCAAAATGGCAAATCATTTAAAATTGATCAGTAGAGGGTTGGGGTTAAACCCTCTCAATGGATGAATCCAAAAACCACGTATTTCTGTCTGAATCCTAAACGAAACATTTTCAGTGTACAGAAAAATCCATCAATACAGACCTTATGGATCCTTGAGGCTTTTTGTTCCCAATGAGAAATGAGGCATGTACACCAAGTTTCAGAAGAATTGGTTAAATGGCGTGGAAATGGTATCACTTTGAAAATATTTTTTTGGGATGTGGCCTGTAAGCGCCACCTATGGGCAAATGTGGGCCATTCTTGGTTTGTGGGTTCCTGTTGGCCTGTAGTATCAATGTACATAATTAGAAAATATTTGACCAGAAAATGGGACTTTTAGGAATTACCTGTAGCGCCCCTAGGGGTGAATGTTGGCCATTCTTGGTTTGTGGGTTCCTGTTGACCTGTAGTATCAATGTACCAAATTAGAACATTTTTGACCATAAAATGGGAATTTCAAGTGGCCTCTAGTGCCCCCTAGGGGCGAATGTTGGCCATTCTTTGTTTGTGGGTTCCTGTTGGCCAGTAGTATCAATGTACCATATTAGAAAATTTTTGACCAGAAAACGAAATTTTGGGAGTGGCCTGTAAGCCCCCTAATGGCGAATGTGGGCCATACTTGGTTTGTGGGTTCCTGTTGGCCTGTAGTATCAATGTACCAAATTATAACTTTTTGACCAGAAAATGGGAATTTCGAGCTGGCCTCTAGTGCCACCTAGTGGTGAATGTCGGTCATTCTTGGTTTGTGGATTCCTTTTGGCCTGTACTATTAATGTACCAAATTAGAACATTTTTGACCAGAAAATGGGAATTTCGGCATGGCCTGTAGTGCCCCTAAGGGCTGAATGTTGGCCATTCTTGGTTTGAGGGTTCCTGTTGACCTGCAGTATCAATGTACCAAATTAGAGCGTTTTTGACCAGAAAGCGAAATTTTGGAGTAGCCTGTAAGCCCCCTAAGGGCTGAATGTGGGCCACACTTGGTATGTGGGTTCCTGTTGGCTTGTAGTATCAAATTACCAAATTAGAAAATTTTTGACCAGAAAATGGGAATTTTGGCTTGTCCTGTAGTGCCCCTAGTGGCTGAATGTCGGTCATTCTTGGTTTGTGGATTCCTGTTGGCCTGTACTACTCTTGTACCGAATTAGAACATTTTTGACCAGAAAATGGGAATTTTGGCTTGTCCTGTAGTGCCCCCTAGTGGCGTATGTCGGTCATTCTTGGTTTGTGGATTCCTGTTGGCCTGTACTATTAATTTACCAAATTAGAACATTTTTGACCAGAAAATGGGAATTTTGGCATGGCCATTCTTTGCACAGTACTTCAGAGTGATGTCATCTTTAAGCATGTTAGGTTTGAAAAACCATCTGTCAAAATTACATTTGATTTATTGACACGTATATATTGTTAAAATTTGGACATTTACATAAACACGCCCCTTTCAGCCATTTTGTATCGTATTCATTTTTCCTAAGTAACGTTTTCAAGGATGTCCATTCTACACATGTGTACCAAATTTCAAGTCAATTGGAGCTACGGTTCAGGAGAAGAAGAGTTTTGTAGGTTTTAGCAAATTTTCAACGTACGGGAAAATCCATCATGGCGGAAGTTATGGGTTCTTGAGGCTTTTTGTTCCCCATGAGGAATGAGGCATGTACACCAAATTTCAGAAGATTTGGACAAATGGCGTGGAAATTGTATCACTTTGAATTTTGTTTTTTGAGCGTGGCCTGTAAGCGCCACCTATGGGCGAATGTGGGCCATTCTTGGTTTGGGGGTACCCGTTGGCATGGAGTATCAATGTGCCAATTTAGAAAATTTTGACCAGTGACTTTTTGAGCTATTGGGGCTCAAGGAGAAGAAGAATAATAATAATAATAATAATAATAATAATAATAATAATAATAATAATAATAATAATAATAAAACCATCAATTACAATAGATTCCCTCCTACGGAGGAATCTAATAATAATAATAATAATAATAATAATAATAATAATAATAATAATAAAACCGACAAATACAATAGATTCCCTCCTTACGGAGGAATCTAATAATAATAATAATAATAATAATAATAATAAAACCGTCAAATACAATAGATTCCCTCCTTACGGAGGAATCTAATAATAATAATAATAAAACCGACAAATACAATAGATTCCCTCCTTACGGAGGAATCTAACAAGGACTGATGGCTTCAAGAGAGGCATATACCATTGATTAACAACCTTGGAGCTCATGGAAGGTCTGTCTTTAAAGGTTTATAAGTTATGGTTAAAAAATCTATTTACATATGGAGAAAATGAATGGGATTTTTACTACAGCAACCCAACTGTTGTGCTCTACGGAAGAGTATTTGAAAGTTTGCTTCAGGATGAAAAACATAGCAGCACAGTTTCATCAGTTTTTAAAGGAGCAATATGTAATATATTTACTGTACTAAAGCATAAAATGATCATAATATGTTATCAGAGATTTAGGAAACATGCCAAGATAAAATACTGGCTTCTCCGAAAAAAATGCTACAGCCAGTATATTCCTACTTTGAAATGTTCGTTCCGGGCCGGAATTTATTTTTGTGCTTTGGCCTGAGTGATCCCACCCACTGCCCATTTCCCAATAGTATTTCGCCAGTGCGGGTTGCCAGATTTGAAACAAGTTAGGGGGCACAGAGTTATAAAAAATCCACATGAGCTGGTTAATTTGCAAAAACTAAAAACATTGCAAATGTATACATTAGCTGATCAACTTACAGTATAAGGCTCGTTGCTTGCAATTGTCAGTTTGCTCATCCCTGTTGCATGTCCTCAATCTGGCAAAACCGTGTGAGCTTTGAGTCTGGGGAGGATCGGGCAGGGGAGACAATTCCCTCCAATATTCTGAATTTAGACTACCGTAATCATTTTAAACTCTTGATGTCATATTGCTCCTTTAAATTGTATAAAGGTAAACATCACATACAATAAGTGTAATGAATGTGAAGGCAAATTGCTCATGTTAAACTTCGCTTTAACATTCATGTTCAAAGCACATAGTTTCATTATTTAGATAATAATAAATGATTGGAAAATGAAGACCACAACAATAATTCATTTTAGAAATATACATAATTAAATTATAATTGATGTCTATGTTATTTACTTTTGTCTATTTGTATAAGTTTACTTTGCCCCACAAAAGTAACAAAAGAAAAGATTGCTAAATAAAAGCACACTCATTGGCCTGTATATCCTTTGCTATAAATTAAGATGTCTCATTTGTCTGAAGCCAGTATCAGGGTCACATAAGAGGTTTTAGATCATGTAGGGAAATAAATTAATGAGCATGTCTCACTTCTTCAGGTGGGTTCCTGACCTTCTGAAAGTACCTCTTTACCACCTCCTCGGGTGTCTTACCTGGAAATAGATAAATGACAAGCATAAAGTATAATGATCAAATGAACTGAATGCGCACCTGTGTATATGTCTGTAAGTGTATGTATCCAAGGATTCTTACCTTTGCGGGCTTGTTTTTTGGTGGTCTTGCGGCAACAGTGTCCAACACCAGGAACTGGTTTGATGTCACTCTTGCTGACAAGTGGGGGATGCAGAACCAGTTTAGGAGGACGAGTCAAACATACAGGTAGTCCTGCTGCACTCATCAGAATACCAGTAATACCTGTAACATCATAATTTCACAAGTATTAAAGAAGCAGAAATCATGAATACGGTATTTTCAGTCACATATATTTATAACAATTACTAATGGCATTAAGAACACCACTTTATGTTCCTACCAGCTAAAGCAGGCTGCACAGGGCTGGAGCCATCAAGGTACTTCACTGGTACTGTCGGTACCCTAGAGGGGAAAAAAAGCTATATAAGCCAATGGACACAATGACTGTCTTGCAGAATGTCTTTCTAGATCTTCAAAATATACACTACTTTGATAGTTCACACATGACATGGCAGTTATTTTATATTACTAAAGAGTCAAACCAACAGATCACATTTAGTTATTTAACTGTCATTTTACTGAATTAGATCACTAATTATTAAAATGTGAAATAAAAATAAAAAAAGTAACGAGGATGGTCCCTGTGGAGGGAGAGATCCCTAGAAACATTACAGACATGGATATTTGGGTAGTCATTTACACTTAGCTTGCTTCATTAAAGCAATTCAACTTTTCACTATACATTACTGTGACATGGCGGAGGGCGGGGCCGTGATTCTACACACCCGGCCCCTTATCAAGGCAAGGCAAGTTTATTTATATAGCACATTTCATACACAATGGTAATTCAAAGTGCTTTACATAGAAAAAAAATAAAATAAGAATAATTGAAACAGTTTAGAATATAAAATAAAATACAGTACAAACAGTCGGACACACAGTGGCACAGTGCTCATTCAGTAAATGCACAGCTAAACAGATGTGTTTTGAGTCTGGATTTGAATGTGACTACTGTAGGAGCACATCTGATCTCTTCTGGAAGCTGGTTCCAGCTGCGGCTGGCATAATAGATAAAAGCAGACTCTCCTTGCTTAGAGTGAACCCTTGGTATTTCTAGATGATGTGATCCTAATAATCTGGGTGATCTGTTGGGTTTATATTCAGTGAGCATATCTGCAATATATTGAGGTCCTAGCCCATTGAGTGATTTATATACCAGTAATAATACTTTAAAATCAATCCTAAATGTAACTGGGAGCCAGTGTAAAGACATGAGGACTGGTGTGATATGTTCATATTTTCTGGTTCTGCCCAGAATCCTGGCAGCAGCGTTCAGTATGAGCTGCAACTGTCTTATGGTCTTTTTGGGAAGGCCAGTGATGAGTCCATTACAGTAATCCACCCTGGTTTTCTCTAGGTCTTGACTGGAAACAAAGCATCTAATTCTTGCAATATTTTTCAGATGATAGTATGCTGATTTAGTTATTGCTTTGAAATGACTTCTGAAACTAAGGTCTGACTCAAGAGACACACCAAGATTCCTGACTTGATTTTTAGTTGTTTGACCCCTAGCGTCAAGGTATGCATTCACCTTGAGAACTTCATCTTTGTTTCCAAATGCAATGACTTCAGTTTTGTCTTTGTTTAACTGAAGAAAGTTTTGGCACATCCAACTGTTAACTTCATCAATGCATTGGCACAGGGAATCAATGGGGCTGTAATCGTTAGGTGATAGGGCTAAGTAGATCTGTGTGTCGTCTGCATAGCGGTGGTAAGCAATTTGGTTATTTCTCATTATTTGGCTCATTGGGAGCATATACAGGTTGAACAGGAGTGGCGCAAGAATTGAGCCTTGAGGGAATCCGCATGTCATGGACGTCCACTCAGACTTACGGTCTCCTATACTCACATAATAACTTCTCCCTTCTAAGTATGACCTGAACCATTTTAGGACCATCCCAGAAAGCCCCACCCAGTTTTCCAGCCTGTCAAGAAGTATGTTGTGATCAACGGTGTCAAATGCAGCACTGAGGTCGAGTAGTACCAGTAATGATAATTTGCCTGTAACAGTATTTAAACGAATATCGTTTATTATCTTTATGAGCGCTGTCTCTGTGCTGTGATGCGATCGGAAACCAGATTGAAAATTGTCAAAGTATCCATTCGAGTTCAAGAATTTGTTCAGCTGATTGAAGACAACTTTTTCAATGATCTTGCCTATGAAAGGAAGATTTGAGATCGGTCTATAGTTGCTTAATATGGTCTTATCCAGATTGCTCTTTTTCAAGAGGGGCTTGACAACTGCAGTTTTCAGGGAGTTTGGAAAACTCCCAGAGAGAAGTGAGGAGTTTATCACTTCTAGGAGATCTGCTTCTAAACAGTTGAACACACTTTTGATAAAAGATGTGGGAAGTGCATCAAGGGCGCAGGTTGATGTTTTAAGGTGCTGTACGGTTTCTTCCAAAATTTTGCCATCAATTTCTTTGAAATCAGACATAGTAACTACTTTCTCAGGTTGTGGTTTGATTTGTCTGACCGCAGCACAACTCAAGGATGTGCTGATCACCTTTCTGATATTTTTGATTTTTTCAGAGAAGAAAGAACCAAACTCACTGCACTTGCTGTCTGAGAGCATTTCACTGGGAATCTGGCTTGGGGGGGGGTTTGTCAGTCTCTCTACAGTCGCAAAAAGAGTGCGTGTGTTGTTTAAGTTGCTGTTTATAATATTCGAGAAGAAAGTCTGTCTAGCTTTGCCTAGTTCCATATTAAAAGCATGGATGCTGTCTTTGTAGATGTTATAATGGACTACAAGTTTTGTCTTCCGCTACATGCGCTCTGCTTTTCTGCATTGTCTTTTCATATTTTGCACTGCTGTTGAGTTTCTCCAAGGTGCTATTTGTCTGCCACTCTTCTTTCTGACTTTCACAGGAGCAATATCATCAATTACACTTTTAACTTTTGAATTAAAAGAATCAAGGAGAAAATCAACAGAGTCAGCAGATATACTTAGTGTTAAAGATATAGCCTTCATAAATAGTACACTAGTGTTCTCATTTAAGCATCTCTTCTTGACAGACACAGATCAAGCTTCAATGGCAGAAGAGATTCAATATATCAAAGAAAATACAGAAATGCTCAGACAGTGCTACATCCTTAATAACAATCAATGAAATGTTTAGACCCTTACTGATAAGTAAATCTAGCGTGTGTCCATGATTGTGTGTGGGTCCATGTACATGCTGAGTCAGATCAAAAGTTTTTTAAACAGTTTTGATTTCTTTTGTCATATTGGTTTCTGCATTATCTATGTGAATGTTAAAATCTCCAGCAATGGCAAAACAGTCAAACTCTGAGGTAATTGTTGATAACAGTTCTGTAAAGTCCTCAGCAAAGGCTGGAGAGTATTTTGGAGGACTGTAAATAATGATAAGTAAAATGCATGGAGCACCTTTTAACACACTACCCAGATATTCGAAAGACGGGTAATTCCCAAATTATATTTGCTTACATTGATAGACATCTTTAAAAAGAGCAGCTAAACCACCACCTCTCCTACCTTCTCTAAAGACACTCAAAAAAGTAAAGTTAGGAGGGGATGTTTCATTAAGGACTGTTGCACTACAGCTGTCTTCTAGCCAAGTTTCATTTAGAAACATAAAATCCAGGTTGTATGTGCTTATTAAGTCGTTGACTAGAAGTGATTTATTTTTAAGTGAGCGGATGTTTAAAAGTGCTAACTTAACAGTCATACTTTTTGTCCCCACAGCAATCTTAGTTTGGCATGTAATAGGCACAAGATTAGATGGGTTTTCTGTACGGCTTTTGAAGGCCTTAGACTTTATCATGTAATCGAACAGCAATAGAGAAAGATACAGGCACACTGGGCTCCCGCTTGTTTTGTAAACATTTGAGAAAGTTACTGTTATCATAGCAGGGACCCAACACATATCACTGAGAGCTGGTATCAGTTGTTTTTGGTTCACCTCGAGCAGATGGAGGAGGGTGTGAGCCCTGCCGTTGTGGCAGAGGTCGAAGAGCTCTCACAGGAGGAGGGGGAGGGTGAGCTGGGCCCGCAGGCTTTGGTGGTTGAGGGGCCTGCCATTTCTTGCTTGATATCTGGGGGCTTGCAAAAGAGTGGGATAGTTTGGTTCCAGCATACACCAGTTCTTCCATTTTCTCTGAGAAGCACAGATGTGGAGATGCTGGAGAGAGGGATAACTTGTCTGGTGAGAGGGGCTGTTGCTCTGGTGTTATCGGAGGATGTAATATGCTGTCCTGGTTTCCCTGGGTGTTTTCCAGAAAGTCGTCCTTGGGTGCCGAAGTGAAGTCCTGTGGTCATTCATACTGTGTCCAGGTGTGTGTGTGCCATTCAGATTGAGTGGATTGGCACACACTGCAAAAGGATGATTGAGGGAGAAGTAGATATTGTCCTTTAGCACTCTTGAACCAAGTTTGTTTGGGTGGTGGCCATCCTGTCGAAACAGTTGCCTCTGACTCCAGAAAAGATTGAAGTTGTCAATGAAGTTCACTCCTTTTATATTGCAGGTTCTTTGCAGCCATGTATTAAGCCCAAGCAACCGTGAAAACTAGTTTGTTCCTTTTGCTGGAAGTGGTCCACTGATGAATGTTTTAACTTTCAGTCTTTTAAGTGTTTCAAAAAGTTCATTGAAATCCTTCTTAAGGAGTTCTGACTGCTCTTTATGAATATCATTCTTCCCCACATGAATGATAAGTCGATTTGCAGTCTTATGTTTCATCAGAATGTTCTGAAGTTCCCCGTTTACATCCAAAGTTGTTGCTTGTGGAAGGCAGCATGTAGTTGTATCCCTGCTGCTAAAGTTTCTGATTATGGAGTCACCCACTATCAGAGTCCTGGGCCCGGCTGCGCTCTGAGCTGAATGCCGCTGTCTGCTCGACCTTGAGCGCCAGTTAGCATCAGTGTTAGTGCTACTGGCTGATTCAGTCGGTGATCGATCACATTCATCACGTTTGGGGATTCCTCATTCATTAATACTTCAAATCTGTTCTCAAGATGTATAGGCGGTGGTAGGAAACCAGTGTTTGCGATCCTTGTCAGGGCCGTATCTGGGATAGAGGATGCTACTGCGGCAATATGTGATGCTCGTGACAATCTGATGTCTCGAGTGCCATTTGGTCTCGCTCCCTGTTTGTGCCATCGATTTGTAAGTCGATCAGCTTGTTTCTCTACACTCAGTATGGCCTGTCGAGGAGCTCTAGATTCATGGGACTCACCGGCTGTATTGCAGAGCGTCCATGACGAAGCTCTGTTGTGTGTTCCGTAAGTAACTATGTTTCAAGAACTGCAATCCTTTGTAAAATCTGTGGCAGTTAGTGCAGCAAGTATATTCCAGAAGAGGCATTTTCTCTTATCCTTTTGAATGTAGGCAGTTGTGTTTTCCCTTCCCTGGAATGAAAACTTTCAGTGGAAGGCTAGTCGGATAAAAGAATTCTGCTTTTTTTTGTAGTAGTAGTCCAAGCTTTTGAGCACTGTGCTGATATGCTTAAGTTAAAATTAGTTGATAAAAGGAGATAAAATATAAAAATATAAAAGCGATGGGCAAAGGGCGGAGCAGTAAGCAAGAGCATCCGAACAGTAGCTGAGCAGGAAGTAGCATTATCAGGCTAATCAAGCCTCCGAGAGGGATAAAGGCCGACTGCGGACGGTGGTGCGACAGAGAGCGCGCATTTACGGACAGCTGTCTGTCATGTGTATGTGTCTTTTGATTTGAGTTCCTAATTAAATATAATTTATATTGTCAGCCTGTTCTCGCTGCCTCCTTTCCATAACCCCCTTTACACTGGTGCCGAAATCGAGGAAGGAGGAGGGATACGCCGTAGTGGAGTTCTTGCCGCTACCATCCACCCCAACGGAGCAGCCGCGGCCATCGCGACTACGTCCCCCGGCCGCCTGGAAGCGGAGGAACAGCCGCCGACTGCGAGGGGAGAAGGGGCTCCTAGCTGACCGTCTGGAGCAGTCAGGACCCCTGCCAGGGTCAGGGGGAGACCCCTACCAGCCGCCAAATGCGGCGGGGTTAAGAGAGGACTGCCGACCATGAGCGGGAGAACTGCTGACAGGGGCAGGGAAGACCCCTTCTGTTCCCAGAGAACACGGCGGGGCGTTCCGTCTGCCAGGGGCTGGAGGACTGCCTCCATTCCACCCGGGGAGGCATGGCTGTTGTCCATTAGAGGGTGGAGGAGTGGCCGAGGACCAAGCTACGGCATATGGGAGAACCGGCGAGTAAGTTTTTTCTCTCTCTCTCCCACTGCCGCTCCACGTTAGCCTTTTCACTCTCTTTTAAATTTTTTGTGTTGGGTGTACTGCACTGTTACAGGGAGTACCCCCTATTTTAATAATTACTGTTTCTCTCCCCAGTCCCATTCCAGATTCAGGAGGGTGGGGATGACCTGCCAGCAGATGGGGCGTAAGGCAGATTCATATTAAAGTAAAAAACATTTTTTACTATAAATCTTCACTGGCGAATTGCATTTACATTTATGCATTTGGCAGACGCTTTTATCCAAAGCAACTTACAGTGCACTTATTACAGGGACAATCCCCACGGAGCAAACTGGAGTTAAGTGCCTTGCTCAAGGACACAATGGTGGTGGCCGTGGGGATCGAACCAGCAAACTTCTGATTAACAGTTATGTGCTTTAGCCCACTACGCCACCACCACACTGCACATTTACCACACCACACATTTACCACCAACTGGACAGGGAGCAGAATTTATAGTAAACAAGGACTTAAATATTTATCTGTTTCTGACCCAGACTTTTTATATCGCTTCTGAATATACAGATTTATGCATTTTGAGCTTAAAAATATTGGTACTCATTCACTTGCATTTTGAGGACCTACAGTGCTGAAATATTCTTCTAAAAAAGATATGCATATCTGGGATAGCATGAGGGTGAGTAAATGATGAGAGAATTTAATTTTTTGGGTGAACTATTCCTTTAATGATTCCATTAAAATGTATTTTAATACTTGCAGAATAATTGGTACTAACTATACATTCGTAGCTTAACTAATCGTAGATATACAAATAAACTAGACAAAAACAATATCACTTTGTGGTAACATAATATGATGATTATGTTTTTAAAGAACCATTTACTTTTGGGTATATAAGGAATTCTGACAGTAACACAATTGTAATAATTTTGGCTCTGTACACCACCACAATGGATTGGAAATGAAGCAACGAAGATGTGATTGTAGTGCCGAATTTTAGCTTTAATTCAAGGGGTTTAACAAAAAATATTGCATAAGCCGTTTAAGAATTACACACATTTTTATAGATATGTTTTGGGTTATTGTCCACCTGTACTGTGAAGCTGAAGTGTCCTATCAGCACTGCAGCATTTGGCTGAACACTTCAGAATTCATCCAGCTGCTTCTGTCAGCAGTCATTTAATCAAACACTATAGTGACCTAGTTCCATTGGCAGCCGTATATGTCCATGCCATTACACTGTCCTCACCACGTTTAACAGATGATGTGTTATGCTTTGGTTCATGAGCCGTTCCTTCCCTTCTCCATACATTTATCTATCATTCTAGAACAGGGTGATCTTAGTTTCCTCTGTCTAAAGAATATTGTTCCAAGTCTGTGCAGGCTTTTTTATATGCTTTCTGGCAAATTCTACTCTGGCCCTCCTAATCTTAAGGCTTACCAGTGGTTTACACCTTGTGGTAAACACTCTATGTTTAGTATTCTCTTGATTGTAAACTTTTACAATGATATGGAGAGTGTTCTTGAATTGGCTTAATGTTGTTTTTTTTTTTTTTTGTGGTTGTTGTAAAGCTTTTCTTCACCAAGGAAACAATTCTATTATCATCCATCAGAGTTGTCTAGTGTTTGTCGATTCCGATTTTAAAGCTAGAGTATGTTTATAATATAATTTCTATGACACTAGCGCCACCAAATGGAATTGGAAAAATAAACAATGTTTTCAAAACAGCTTTCCGAACACACAGTTCATCTTCCATTGATCACACAAAGAGATAGTCCTGCCCCCAGTTCAAACCATTGGTTGAGTAATGTTGATGGGGCGGGTCCAAGCAGGTTGCCCTAAACAAACACAATCATTTTTTATAGTGCCACAGAGACACAGTGTTTACGGTTTTAGAAAAATTTTACATACAAATGTCTTATAATTATCTCTTTATGTTAAGCTGGAATATGAGAATATATTTTAACACAGAAAAAGTTACATCAGCTTTAAATTTAAATGTTTTTTTTTTTTTTATAAGCCCCTTTAATCTTTCTGAGGTGGGTTTGAAAATAGGATCCTTGTTGGAAATGTATAGACAATACAAATGAGATATTTAATTTTCAAATGCATTGCAATAGTCCTGCAAAGATTACCCAAAATAATTCAAAAATGTTGTTTAGACAATGTGAGAGTGCAGATGTTTAATCGGCCCCTTTGGTAGAAAGGTGAAAAAATGTTGGCCATCATCACCATCAAATTTTCCCATCCCTGACATAAGCCACTGTTGTTCTTCCAAACAGTTATATGATACTTAGGTTTCATATAACTACTTCATGATAAACAAATTCCTGAAATCAGTTTCCCTTCTCTCAACTCACAGCAAAATTTGCTGGCAAGAATGTCTGAAAACAACAGAAAATATACAGCCGTTTTACTTCCCTGTAACTTGACAAATGCTAGCCTTTTTTCATGAAACAGTTGCATCTGTATTTAATGTTTTTGAACAAAGTAAAATCTGTCTGTACGTGTTCACTGATTTTATTCCTAAACTTGACTAGTTAAAAACCCTTTTATTTTTAGATGGGGATAAATAAAATGTTTTAATCAGTTCTAAAACTGTGGGTGAGCTATGAGCAACAGGTTACCTTAATATACAAAGCAGGCCAAGGAACTGGATTTCACCTTACTTCCCAATGAACAATCATCCATTTTAGATAAAACGCAATTTGCAGTTTGATGTTATTGATGTCATCACAATACTTGATTCGGATGCTGTCGATGATGAGTTGATAAAATGTTTAATTTATTCGATCTGTTTATCACACAAAGTGATATGGCTTTAAAAGACTTCTTAAAATAGTGCACAGATCATATCGACTACTTTTACTGTTTTTTTTTTTTTTTTGGTCATTTAGTCACTTTAATTATATGGCATTTAATTAATTAATTAATTATATATATATATATATATATTTTTTTTTTTTTTTTTTCCTTCTTTCTTTTTTCTTTTGATGTGACATAAGGTTGCATAAGTAATGACAGAATTTTTATTATTGGGTTAACTGCTCCTATAAGATGCAATTATCCTCGCTCTTGACCAATAAGAAACCATTTCAGAGCATTCAATGATTTTTGCTGCATTATCCAGTAGAGTGAACAATAAAACATTTTCTTAATGTGAGTTATGAGGGGCATGAATACCATTAAATTTGCTTCCCCAGCAAGTCGCCCAACACTCATAGAATTTTCAATGCAGGAAAAACCATGAAAAGGTCACCCGCCAAAGTGGCTGGTAAGAGTTCTGTGCCCAAAATTTTTGGATACTGGCCAAGAACTTCCAATTCAGTGAAATATGAAACAATTGACATTCAAAAGACATAACTATAAAGCCTATTAAGGTTTTCCAAAGGATATTCATGGTAATATTAATATTGATAACAATTACTATATTAACACACTTTATATTTGACATTTTTGTTACTTTTACATGAAAAACAATTTCGGTTCTGTGTTAAGTCGCCACTTGATGTCCAATGTAATCCGAAAGTAAAGCCAGTCGGGAACCACTTGTGTATATTGCAACGTTTGTTTCTTTGAAATGTTCTATAAAACGGCATGCTTCAACAAATGATGTGTTTCACATGAAAGTAAAAAACTGAACAAATTAAGCTGAAGTGGTTATGTGGTACAAGAACAACATTTTGAGTGATTGTTTAAAATGATGACGTGACAGTTTACCAATGCATTTTGGCCAACCATAAATACCGCAGTGTTAGTTTCTACCTCTGTGCTTCTTTTGTTCTGTTTTTCGATTGAAATGTCAATGGGAAAGTGGAGGGTAGGGTAGGGCCAGTGGGGACGCTTTTAACCTTCAATGACCCTTGATCTTGCCAATACAACAGACTTGTCTTTTTCTTTTCTCTCACGCACATGCTCAACAACTGCTGCTGCTCTCTGCTCCAGATGGCTTTAAGTCTAAGACAGAATGTCCTGTTAGAAAGACCTCCAGTCCTTACTCCCACAATTTAACACACTCTAGTGCATTTGAAAGCACACATGCATGTGACAACACCTTGCTTTAGACAACAGCTGCTTTAGTATTAGAACTGCTTCAGAACCTAGAAAATATTTGTACCAAAAAAAAAAAATATTAACAATAAGTTAACAATTGTCATCGTAAAAAAAATAACTGGAAATTGCAAAATTGCGAGCATCAGTAAGAATGGGATATAAATTATAAACCACATTAATCAGTAAAGTTTGACAATATGCCATAATTTTCCTGCACATGTACATTTACACATTTATTATTTAATGAAAAAAAATATTACGGCACATGTAAAAATTTTAGCTGTCCGAGTTAACACGTTAACGCATGCAACTAATTAAAAGTTTAACACGTGAATTTTTCTTAAATCGCGATTAACACATTATGCTTTAATACAACATAAACCAGCATAAAACATTTGTTGGAAGGGCGGTCATTACACTGACCCACAATTCACAACGCGCGCACACACACACACACGCCCGCCCTTCTATCAAGGGGAGCCTACAAGCTTAGCATAAAATATCATAACACGGCAGTCCCATAGACATTCTATGGGCAGTACCGTTGTAACGTGCTTACATTTAGTTTTTTTTCTTTCCTAAGATGGAAAGAAATACATTTGACAGGAATATAAGTATATATTGTGTCAAATTTCAGCACTTTAAAATCTGCAATTAATAGCGATTAACTACATAAAAGCATACGATTAATCGCAATTAAAATGTATATCTGACAGCACTAGTAAAAATATTGCAAAAAATTAGGGATTTGCCTTGTTGTTAGAATTATGTGCTTCTAGTTAAGCAAAGCAAGCTAACATCATGTAAAAACACTAAGAAGTTTAGTCTCTCAATTAACTTGAGATTTGCATCTCACATAAAAACCACCCCCACTAAAAATATGAATGTTATTGGTCAACACCATTAATTGACTACACTCACTTAGCACTTTATTAGGAACACTTTGGTCCTAATAAAGTGCCTGAACTTGTCTTCTGCTGTTGTAGCCAATCCGTCTCACTGTTCGGCACGTTGTGCATTCTGAGATGCTATCCTACAATAGTAGAGTGGTTATGTGAGTTGCTGTAGCCTTTCTGTCAGTTCAAACCAGTCTGGACATTCTCCTTTGACCTCTCTGATCAACAAGGCATTTCTGTCCGCAGAACTGCCGCTCTCTGGATATTTTTTGTTTTTGGCACAATTCTGTGTAAACCCTAGAGACTGTTGTGTGAGAAAATCCCAGGAGATCAGCAGTTATAGAAATACTCAAACCATCCCATCTGGCACCAACAATCACGCCATGGTCAAAATAACGGAGATCACGTTTTTCCACATTCTGATGGTTGATGTGAACATTAACTGAAGCTCATGACCCATATCTGCATGATTTTATGCATTACACTGCTGCCACTCGATTGGCTGATTAGATAATCGCATAAATAAGTAGGTGTACAGGTGTTTCTAATAGTGCAAGGTGGGTGTAGTCAGTTGTTAGATGACTAGTCAATAAGTAGACCGCCATGGCACATCCCTACTAAAAATAAAATAAAGAATTTTTTTGTGGTGGGGCCAGTAAAAATGTTGGCAGGGCAAGTAAAAATCTGAACAACTGGCCCGACAAGTCCACCAGAAGAAATCTTTACAGTTGAGCACTGTGTAATCCACTTTGACAGCTCTGTGAATGTACCCAGATACAGCAGTTTATTTGCTTCTCCAAGGGGTCTGAATCTTACCAGCACTCCTTTTTAAAATATGTATAGGCCTATAAGTGTTCCTCCTTCAGTATCTCTTAATTTCTGCAACTGCTATTATTAAACTTATGATCTTACAGCCACTTAATTATCCACCCCCTCTCATTTGGTAGTCTTTTCACAAGTGTCACCCACTTTCCCTGTATAGTGGCTGCTCAAACTACCCCATGCAACATCCCCCAAATCCCTCTCTCCAAAAATACTCAAACGCTTGAGGACTGACTGGGAAAAAATCATTACGACAGTGACTGTCGAAACCTTTTGTTTCTTCTTAACACAGACATACACACACAAACTCACACACTCTGTCTTCAGTGAGGCAGCATTGTGTCGCTAATGCAGACCAGCCCTGGCTCTAGACATAAAGAGGGTGGAGGGGCAGGGGAGGACAGAGGTGAGGAGGGAGAGAATAAGACCATTCTGTCCCCAGATAGTCATTAAACGGAGCAGACATGGATGATTTAGCAGAGTGAGAAACATGAGAAACACTCCCACACAGAAGAAAAATATGAATACAAATATGAGTGAGCTTGTAGACATTCTCACGTTGATTTCAAAATCTGAGATTAAACCTGGAATTTACAATGTTAAAATTTAGAAAAATGCAAAAATAAAACAATATGATGTAAAATGCACTATTTCTAGGTAACTAATCAAATGTAACCAAATTAAGACATTGACCATGTTAACTCATTTGTACAAAAGGTAAGATTTCTCTGCTTCCACTGAACCACACAAGACAGCCTTTGGAACATTCTCACATTATGCTGGAATAACACGCTACATGAGATTTGCCATCTTGTGAAGATTATATCAACTCATATGTATAGAAGCTGAAACTTAAAATATGAGCGTATTGACAGCATCTAAAGCTGTAAATGTATTTACAGTTTAGAAAGTAGAAAATATTAATCCATAATAGGGCTGTCACGATACTGAAAATTGGCTGACTATTAATTGTAAAAACAAATACTTGCTATTATGATGATTAATTATCTGCTTTAGACCTATGACGATTAAATGTCATATAAAGTATCATATTTCTTAAGGTGCATGTGTGCTTCATATATCATTGTCATTTTTACCATGCAATAGTAAAATAATTCTGTTCTAATTTCCTTTCACACATTATTTTAATGCTCTTTGATTAAACCCAGGAACCCTTATTTCTCATGAAGCAAAACTTTTTAGATTTTGTTTTATCATTTCATCACTCCACAGAAATGGAGCAGCATGCGGCGACTCTGTGTCACTGCGCATCATAAACACTGTGTGTATGAACCCACTATGACGAGGAACATTCGCCACTACACGATTGTATAAAGTGAAGCCTGAGCACTTAGCGTTCACTATCAAAGTTTATATTTTTGATGGTTTGTATGTATGCATCAGAGCACCTGAGAAGCGCTTCACACAGTCTACCGGACTGGAGCTCCTACGGCTGACATCAGCGGTGAAGCTCAGTGATGTTCAATGCTTAACTGAATGACACACAAAACACTGTTGATGGCATTTATATAATTCACTTAAAATTACCATCTTTGGCATTGAAATGTGATTGGAATTTGAAGTGCACTATAATCGCGGTGATCAAATAACCAGATCAAATTATTATTTAATAAATCGCAACAGGCCTAATCCTTTACATTATAAATGTATAGTTAAATTTTTACTATTTTATAGACATTTTAAACAAAAACATTATAACGTCAAAATAGTTAAATGTGTCAACTGCGTTAAATAAATGTGATGGCACTGAATGTTTAATCTCATTAATTATATCCATCCATCCATTCTTAATAGCCGCTTCTTCAATGCAGGTTTGCGGGTAGTGCTGAGCCTATACCAGCTGTCTTGGGCCCAAGGCAGGGAAACACCCTGGACATGTGGTCAGTCCATCACAGGGCTAACACACACACAGACAAACACATTCACACGCTCACTCACACCTACAGGCAATTTAGAATCCCCAATTCACTCGACTTGCATGTTTTTAGACTGTGGGGAAACCGGAGCACCCGGAAGAAACCCACGCAATCACAGGGGGAACATGAAAACACCACACAGAAAGGCCCAGGTACAGCCGGGACAAACCTGTGACCTTCTTGCTGTGAGGTGACAGTGTTACTCACTGAGCCACCGTGCCACCCTCATTAATTCCAAATACAATAATACAAAAATAAATAAAAAATAAATACATTTTATGGATACAATTAGGATTCATAAACGGTTGTACGTAAACTTTAAAATGGTCTGCACTTATATAGCGCCTTTTGAACCTTAACGTATTCAAAGCGCTTTACACTGTGACTCATTCACCCATTCACACACACATTCATACACCAATGGCGGCAGAGCTGCCATGCAAGGCACTCGCCTGCCATTGGGAGCAACTTGGGGTTCAGTGTCTTGCCCAAGGACACTTCGGCATGTGGAGTCGTGTAGGCCGGGATTCGAACCACCAACCCTGCAAGCGATTAGTGGCCAACCCGCTCTACCAACTGAGCCACAACCACCCTTAAAGTTGCTTATACATTAAATTATTTATTTTAAATGCTGTCAGTACATTAATGTTGTACGTTTCAATGTCTATGCAAATTTAAGTCAAATGTTTGTGTGCTAAAACCATACTTTAAAAATACGAATACTCATGAGATCACACTGGATGATAATATCTAAATTAGAAGGTAAAATACTGAGAGAAAAAGGTAAAACTCTTCTCACCCAGAAGCAACAAGTGCCCATGACTGTGCCATGGCAATTCTCTGCAAAGCAGGCCGACTAAGTCCTGCCAGACTGGCACGAGATGGTAAAGGGGCAGAGCAGGCAGAATAGCATTGAGAGGGCACCGTTGTTGAAGATGTCAGAACTGTGGATGATGTGGTACTTGAAGTGTCAATGAGCATGGCAGTTGGCACCGATATTGCTGAAGACATTGAGCTAGGGGTGGAAGGAGGCTGTTGATAGGGTGATGGCAGAGTTGGGGTCGGGTGAACAGGTGGTGGCGCCGAGTGGCTTGAGGAGACTGAGAGCATGGCAATGCCCGAAGAAAGAAGTGACAATGAATGAGCAAAGGCAGCCGAATTTTTGTCCTCTTCTGAGGGCGAGCATCTTAAAGACACACCATGTGGTAGTGTATGAGAATATGAGTTTAAAACAGACAAAGATTTAGATGAGCTTGAAAGCATCCTTAAACTGGATTTAGGACGGTTTGGCTTCATTGTGTGAGATTTGCGTCCTAGGGTCTGTGATGCTGTGGCATTTGCTTTTACACTCAACACCAGCATGCATTGCTGGCAGGCACATGGCTGTCCATCAGGAGCAAGAGATGACACCGAAAGTGTCCCACTTGGGTAAACCGTACTTCCTTTTCTTCTCAGTGTGGAGCCAGAAACGCCTACCCCAAGAAGAGCCCCAGTCGACCCACCACCTGATGTAAATTCTCTAGACATTCCTCCAGCCCCCGAGCCATTACCCCAAGCCTGTGAATTTTTTGGCAGTGGCCCAGAGACCAGTGGATAAACCATGACTGAGCATCTCTGGATCCGCCGCTGTCGCTGTGTTTGCATGTTAATCTGTGTCATGGTCTGGAAGTCCACAAGATAGCAAAATCCCAAGGGTGTCAGGTCCAACCAGGGTTGTTGTCTGTCTCGTGCAGCTTGCAAGGCGATGCTCACCTCTGTGTCATAGGCTGTCCAGGAACCTGCATCATTCTCCCACTCCCACATCCATCCCTGACCCGGTGCAGATATGGGGTCATAGAAACTCCTTCGCACTGGTCTTATTGTACCTGAGGAGATAAACACAAGGGTTATTATATTGTAGAATGGAGATAAGAGTAAATAATTTCAACCAAGGGTATAAGGCCTAAAACAGATCCAACTGAGCACTAATAGTCCAAATAATTGTTGCTTTCCTTGTGCAAACCCTAAAAATTGGCTGAACAAAGTGTTGCAGTGTCATCGCTAACAAATTCTTACAAAAAAACATACAGTCTACACGTTATATACTGTACTGTCAATTTGATTGTTACTGGATACTTTACTGCAAACTTTCATTTGACCAACAGCAGCCTTGATTTCACGTTCCACTTTCATAATGCAAGTATCAGCACAACACTACAGTAAATTGGTATTATAGGGGAGAACAGCAGGATTAATATTACATAATCCTAAGCATTCAATATTCTTACATATACATATTCTTATTCAAGTCTACAAACACTCCAAAACTCAAACACAAGATTTTTAAATCTAATAAATTTGATGCATAGTCCTGACTATAAATTCCTTTTTGGACGAGCCAAAAACCAAAACCATTGTAAGTTGCTGATGAACTTAAATGCCTCTCGTGGCTTATTGCTGTTACATGCCGTTCATAAAATTTGAACATTTCAGACATATTATGAAACTTAATATGTGAAAGTCTCAAGGGTGTTCCAAAAATAAGGTGGAGTAAGGCAGGACCTCTGTGTGTTTTGATCACCCTTCATTGTGTCTGAACTCACTTTACAAGCTCCATGCCTTAATCACAATAATCTCCTCCAAGCACTATTGTTCCTAAATGAAATTATGCCAGGTCCAACCAGGCCTGTTCTCTTTGAGTAACAGATGAATGGATGGCTATCCTCCATGATTTATTTCCTTTTTCTTCTGAGTCACAGCCACTGCGGAGAATAAAGGATGGAAGGGTTATTGAATGATAGATAGTTTATGATTTAAGGCTCTGATATTCACACTGAAGTACTGTACGTCTTTCTTCACTCAGAGCTAGAAAAAAGGTTGAAACAGTTGAGCAACTGTATACAGTTTGCGAACATTAGGACACCACCCGTGCTGATGGGGCTGGTATTTTAGAGGTGCATTAAAATATAAGATGCATGCTATAATGTCAACAGACTACATGTAAAACTTGAAATGTAATTAACTCATTGAAACTGTGTTATCAATTACTACTATGAACAGAATAGACATAATATCAGTTTAACCCATCTGTGAAATATCTATCTATCATATATATACACTCACCTAAAGGATTATTAGGAACACCTGTTCAATTTGTCATTAATGCAATTATCTAATCAACCAATCACATGGCAGTTGCTTCAATGCATTTAGGGGTGTGGTCCTGGTCAAGACAATCTCTTGAACTCCAAACTGAATGTCAGAATGGGAAAGAAAGGTGATTTAAGCAATTTTGAGCGTGGTCTGAGTATTTCACAATCTGCTCAGTTACTGGGATTTTCACGCACAACCATTTCTAGGGTTTACAATGAATGGTGTGAAAAGGGAAAAACATCCAGTATGCGGCAGTCCTGTGGGCGAAAATGCCTTGTTGATGCTAGAGGTCAGAGGAGAATGGGCCGACTGATTCAAGCTGATAGAAGAGCAACTTTGCCTGAAATAACCACTGCTACAACCGAGGTATGCAGCAAAGCATTTGTGAAGCCACAACACGCACAACCTTGAGGCGGATGGGCTACAACAGCAGAAGACCCCACCGGGTACCACTCATCTCCACTACAAATAGGAAAAAGAGGCTACAATTTGCAAGAGCTCACCAAAATTGGACAGTTGAAAACTGGAAAAATGTTGCCTGGTCTGATGAGTCTCGATTTCTGTTGAGACATTCAGATGGTAGAGTCAGAATTTGGCGTAAACAGAATGAGAACATGGATCCATCATGACTTGTTACCACTGTACAAGCTGGTGGTGGTGGTGTAATGGTGTGGGGGATGTTTTCTTGGCACACTTTAGGCCCCTTAGTGCCAATTGGGCATCGTTTAAATGCCACGGCCTACCTGAGCATTGTTTCTGACCATGTCCATCCCTTTATGGCCACCATGTACCCATCCTCTGAGGGCTACTTCCAGCAGGATAATGCACCATGTCACAAAGCTCGAATCATTTCAAATTGGTTTCTTGAACATGACAATGAGTTCACTGTACTAAAATGGCCCCCACAGTCACCACATCTCAACCCAATAGAGCATCTTTGGGATGTGGTGGAACAGGAGCTTCATGCCCTGGATGTGCATCCCTCAAATCTCCATCAACTGCAAGATGCTATCCTATCAATATGGGCCAACATTTCTAAAGAATGCTTTCAGCACCTTGTTGAATCAATGCCACGTAGAATTAAGGCAGTTCTGAAGGCGAAAGGGGGTCAAACACAGTATTAGTATGGTGTTCCTAATAATCCTTTAGGTGAGTGTGTATATATATATATATATATATAACTAATATTTGAATTTTAAAGTCAGATGATTTTTTTTTATTTAATTTGTTTCCTTAGTCCACAAGAGGGCACAATAAATACATAAAACATTCAGCACCATATTATATTATTGCATAGAACATTTCTATCCTGGCTGTTAAAAAACAGCATTTAATTTTCAACTAATGTGCATAAAATAAATAAAAGGTTTTAGTAGGTCCATCAGTCTTGGGATCGGCCGATACTGAGATTTCAGATATCGGAATCAGATCGGAAGAGAAAAAGTGGTATTGGTGCATCCCTAATAATAACAGCGAAATACCACATTGTTTTTATTCAGTACAGTTGTATGTAGTGTAGCAATATTCACAGACAGCAGTGGTATTCAGCTGAACTCGGTGATGAAGCTGCTCAGACTATAAGCCCAGGCCAGGGTCTGTTCAAACAGATGGAACGCAACAGTCATTGTCATTGCTTAATCTGAGAAACACATTGGAAGCCAAAGACCTCCACCAACTGAAAGGGGCTGTTCACACCAAACGCTTTTGCAGACATTCATTTGTTTTTCTATGTAAACACGCGCTAGATGAACGTCTTTGTTTCGCTTTGTTTTTGTTTATTCAGCATTTTGTGCTAAAGCACGATTTTTTTGTTAATGTGTGTCTAATTAAAAATAACTATAAAAGCAAATAGAAAACCCTTGCTTTTTGTTAAACTGTATTTGTTTCGCCATGTCTAGCCTTTGTTAGTGCAAGAATGTGATCAATCTGAAGCCATTGTATTACAATGAGGATAAAAAAAAATTATTATTGAAATCAGATGCATTTCTGAATTGTTTATATGTTTCTCTCGGCTGCATGAATATATTCATTTGCTTTCTCACATCCTATCTTTAAATATGCAACAGCTGTTTAACAAATGCATGAATGTGACCAGCTGGATATAAACGAATGCAAATAGAAGGTAATAGATGGTATTACATTTAAACTTTTGGGTAGGACTTGCGTGTATTTTTGTCACATTGGAGTTTTTGCTCAAAACCTATTCACAAAACTGCCAAGAGTACGCTTTACTAAGGAAATGTTAAGACAAGAGTAAAGCGGTGTTGACCTCGTTGCTATGGATGACGTCATGTTTTATTAGCGCACGTGATTCCCCGTGAATGCCCCCTAATTTCCCTGCAGCGAGCGGGAATCCACGTGAAAAATTACGCTGACTTGTTGGATGATGTGTGGTCTGGAGAGGGCATATACAGTTTAATAGGCTAGATTATTCTGCTGATGAATGACAGAAATTCCCAATTCATCCGCGCTACACAGTTTCACTTTGATATGGCCAGGGAGACCAGAGTTGTCAAAACCTTTATCTCTGGTGTAATTTGGTTGTTCAGTTTGTGTGAGAGGTACCTACATCTCTAACTAAGTTTACAATAATGAAAACACACACACGATTCAAGCAATATGGTCAATGTCAACATTATAATATTACATTATTAAAATACATAGCCTCAGTTGTGATTCAGGCGATACCTTTTTGAACGGTCAATGTTAAAATATTATTCAAATAGATTGTTTTTAATGTGGACTGATGACAGAAACCATGCCTTGGATCGCTTTTGAGTTCCTCTTAGGGGAGTTAGAAGTTCTCAGGTGGACTTCTACGCTTTTGTGGGTTTAGGAGCTACATTTAGCATTAAAATGCTTCATGAATTACTCTTAGATGATAATTTTATGAGTCCTAAAATAAGAAGTGACACCTCTAATTTTTAAGAGTTGCTCCTAAATTTCTGCTTTAGGAGCTACTTTTAGCCTTAAGATTTTTTTTGTGAACACGGGCCCTGGTTATCTGCTGTTAAAGTTTTTATAGTGTTTTGTTGACTCAATCAAAATAACTAAAATCTCAACATGGTCTTGAAAATATTTTCTGATCTTGGCTGAGATAAGAAACAAAGCTGTTGTCGGTTGAAATGTTGACTCACACTATTCTATGATTTTGCTATAAGTAAATACTTTTTAAATAGCAGGTACTTAGGTAGTTAAGAGGATAAACCAGTTTTGTTTATATCTGCCTGAAATTATTGTTATTGTTCAAAATGTCAAATGCAATACTCCGATTTTGTCTGATTTGTAAATAATAATTCCATTCAATTATATAGTAAATGGCTACATTTACATGCACACCAATACTCTGATTATTTTAACCCATGTTTTAATGCTTTTTTATAAATGAATATTTATTACAAAAAACATATTGTTGCAAATATGTCTCTTTATATACAGCTTGACATAAGTAAAATTAGTCAGTCAGTTTGTGAGTCTTTTTGAAAGATTTATTATAAGAACCACTTCAGAAGAGTCATTTGTGACTACACTGGATGAGCGGTCCGTTTTGATTCACTAAAAAGGAATCGGATCATAAGGGTCATTTGTGTGTGAATCGGAATACACGCAATGGATGTTGCTGTGTTTAACCCGCAAGCACAAACTAATTCCAAAGACTTGTTTCCTTCTCGTTATTTTGCGTTTAATTTCTGTGACACTAACATAAGCAATGTTTTCAAAACAGCTTTCTGAATACGCCCCTCGTCTGCAGTTGTTCAAACAGTCAGATAGTCACGCCCCCAAATCACGTAATTGGTTGAGTAATGTTGTTGAGGCAGGTCTAAGAAGGTCGCTCAAAACAAACAAGAATTTTTATAGCGTCACAGAGATGCAGTGTTCAAAGTTAGGGCTGTCACGATTACGAAATTTGCCTGATGATTGTCAAACAAATAATTGTCTGTGTTAGGGCTATGATGATTAATTGTCTTTTTTAGGGAAATCATGGTTAATTGTCATATTTCTTAAGGTGTATTTGTGTTTCATACACCTTAAATAAAGTACTTTTTTCTAGGTTCAATACAAGTAAAGCTCAAATCGACAGAATTTGTGGCATAATGCAGATAACCACTAAAATTATTTGAGCTGTTAAGTTTTGTAAATTGTCATTTGTACATTCATTTAAGGGTTTGTTGACATTACATCGGCATGGCAATGAAGTTGTAAAACTGTCTATAACTTAACATAGAAAGATTAGTAAGTGATTTTATCACACTAAAATCATGTTTATTGTTTGTATTCTGGCTATACTTTTAGCTTACGGCACGTGCATCAGAGTGCTCTTCTGGATAGGAACTGCTCTGGTTGATGTCCGTGGTGTGGCTCAGTGAGTGACACTTGGAGTTCAGCTGAATGACACAAACGCAGTGTTCATTACATTTATACTGTATATTCTCTTAAAATTCCCTTATTTTGGCATTAAAATGTGATTACAATTTAAAGTGCACAATAATTGTGGTTAGATAAAATATCTGCGGTTAGATCAAGTAAACGCAATTAGATGGTTATTTAATAATCACTACAGACCTATTCAGATTTTCTGAGAAAATTAAGAATTACTTATAGTTGTTAAACAGATTGTCCCTTTTAGATGCAATATAGGATTACCATATGTGGTATTTTTTCTGTATAAATGGCTTGCATGTAATCAGAAGGCCCCCTTATCAAATATGGGGTGACCAGCGGCAAGTGAATTTAAGTGTAGCTGGTAATAGTAATGATACTTAAATTTTAATTTCATGATTATATTAAATTGACTCCGTACTTGTATACAGCACAATAAAAGTTAAGTTGAATGTGCAGTAACTAACAACCACAGATATGCCTTAGACCAACAAGATATTTTATAAAATTAATAAATAAAATTAAAACTCTTGAGTCTGATGTCAGATAAATAAATAAAACATTCTTGATGTGCCTCTAGTTCACAACAGCTTTGGCAAGTAAATAATTCCATCAGAATCTGTCAGTGTTGGTTGTGATCTGAGAATTGAAATGGCGTTTTCTGCTTCTAAAGTCTTGGTTATAATTTCAAGTCTATCTGATACATTGCAGCCACAGCAACAGATGGCCATGTCCATTTTCAGATGCCAATCACACTGCCTGCATTTAAGTTTGCAAGCTTGTGCTAGTATATACTGCATGTCGGGGCTAAAAGGCTGTTCCTCATTAGATCATAAACTGTGACATTGGGTTAAGAATCCCAGGACCTTTTCAGTAATAAAAAGCCCTAAAGCAGGTACACAGGCACTGCCCATCTGTTCCATTCTTGCTGCCTCTTTGCCTCCATCGAGGCACCCCATTTGTATTTTCTTCCCCTCTCTAAATTGAACACCATTTTCACTGTCTTTTTCCTCACTCTGTCATATCTCTAAATAATACAGTAAAATTAAAGTCATGATTGCAAAATATTGCATTAAGATATTGCTGGTATTATATTACACAACTATACAAAAATTTGTAATCACTAAAACATTTTTGTTCTTGTAATAAATTGACGCTTCGGTTTACCAAGGATGCATTAAACGAGTCAGAACTGCCGAAAAATATCTATGTTGAAAATGATTACTACAGTTTGAAATAGCAGTTTTATATTTTTATTTACTTTAAAATATGTTTTTTTTTGCCCATGATGACAAAGCCCCATTTAAACATTCGTTACTCCAGTCTATCACAATTGAACATTACAATACAGTGTCTTTTTTTCATTCGCTTTAAGTATTGAGTACACTTGCATTTCAAACAAGTCACTGTGCACTTCCAAGCCTAATTTTGGTTTGAAAACGTCTGAAAAGGAACTAATTTTTCTAAACGTTATCAGTCTATTGAGCTTTTAAGAGATGAATGCTATTCTATGCAATACTGACTTGAAAGAGAAAAAAAAAACTGGGTCTGACCAGGACAGATAGAGGGGTGGACAGCCCAGATGCACAACAAGACAAGTACATCAGTATCTATTTTAAGTAATAGACAACTCAAAAGGTCCAGCTTCAATGACCAGTAAATGCCAAACACTAGTTACATCTGCAACAGTGAAGAGAAGACTCTAGGATGCTGATCTTTTAGACAAAGTTTCAAAGAAAAAGCCACATCTGACACTAGCAAATAAGCAGAAAAGGATAGAATGGGGAAAAGAACAAATAATTGAATGTCAATGATTAGAAATGAGTATTATAGATGGTTTGTTTGAGGTGCTGTTGTTAGAAAAGCTTGGTTGGAAAATCCAAAGTGCCCTACAAGCCAACTACATCTTTGGAAATTGCTACAGAAAGCATGGAATTACATTTCTTAAACTGACTAGGGCTGCAACTACCGATTATTTTGATCAGATTCATCTTCAATTAATCAGATTTAAAAAATACATTTTATTTCCTGTATTTTATGCAAATTTAAGAGAAAAAAACAGAAACGATAAAAGGGTATAAGGATTTGCTTCCACTTAAATTACTGAATTCATGATTCTGAATTCACAAAACTTTTAACAAAGCCTGAAAAATCATGAAAAGTTAGTTTGAATTTATTATCATTATTATTGGTCAGTATCACAATAAAAAAAAAAAGATGTAACAATACCAGTGTTTCTGCAGTACCGAGCACATACTTAATCCGGTACAGCGCAATATGACTGACACACGACTGCTAACGCTCACAGGCTTATTTTAAACGTGTGCGCCATTACTCCTTTTACACTGAAATGGGGATCAAAACAGACCCTCAATTGGCGTTCTTCTTATTGGACAGGTAAGCTTACATAACTACAAATTATGTGATATATAGCACCATAAGGATTGATCTGTGAACTTTTAGCTAAACTACAACAACACATTAAATGAATGCTAGACAATGTTCAAGATAATGCAAAAAGCTCCATTCATTATTGTAACGTAACTTGGATATACAGAAAAAAATATACATTAAAAACAATAGTGCATCGATATACCAAATGACAGTTGTGATGGAATCACATCAATACTGAATTGTGTCAACATATTTATAATGTACAGTCTATTTTATAAACACTTGCACTACTGTCTACTGTCATCATCCACCAAAATTAGCAAACAGCTATTGATAAAGCTAGCTAACTAGTTAACGCCGACATAGGCTATTGTATAAATGCAGTCAATATATCATGCAAAGAAAATAAATTACTTCAAACTACAGTCTTGCATAGTCAGACATATATCCACACTTTGTTTTTGCCCTGTTCCAGCACTGGAGAGTCAAATATAATATACAGTCTCAAAGTTAGTAGTAAATCAATACATTTTGCATAATCAGGAGGACTATCAAATATCAGGACCCTTAGCATTATTATACATTATATTCAAAATGATATAGTTTAAAATAGTACAATCATCTGTAAACCCAGTGCAGATTTACTCTCACGCTGAAAAGCCTCATCCTGGTGCTCACTGTATTACATGTGCTCATATGATGAGAAACAATCTAAAACACCTTAAACCATACTCTTTGTTGCATGAGTTCAATCAAAATGTTTGCGCTCCCATGTGCGCTCACTTGCTCCGTGAAGTTTAACTGAGTTTAACAAAGGAAATACATGCCTGCTTTTGAATTCATAACATGCATACATTTTACTGCTATTTTCTGTTTTATCATGCAAATCATGTGCTGGAGAGAAACCACTATTTAAGTGCATCAAAAAGCACAATCACGGTCAACACACCTGATGCAGCAACTGCTCCACATTAAACCGTATGCTTATTATGATCTTTGAAGGGTTTATAAAGTGCTCTCGTGTGCTGGACATCTTGGGTAAAGTTTTTTTCCGCTTCAGCTTGTCTCTGTTGTTTTTCAAATGAGTTTCATCAAGCAACACATTTTTCACCGGCCTGTAGAGTGACATCACTGATGGGTCTTCTCCGTGTTTGCAGCATATCCAAGTAATCGATAATGAAATTCGTTGTAGATGATTTCCATTATCGACAATAATCTATTTTATTGATTAGTTGTTACAGCCCTAAAAAGGGCTGCTAGCATGCCTAAGGCGTCATTGCTACAAGTAAAGGATTCATGGATGAACAAAGAACACAGCATTTATTTAAATAGAAATAGTCATTTGTAACATCATAAATGTCTTTATTTGTTGATCAATTTAAAGCATCCCTGGTGAAGATTCAAAAACATGAAAATATGGTGATTCCAAACTTTTGACATTACACTCTTACGCTACATGCTGCATAAAATTACTTATTTGGAGGCTTCTTATAATTATTCAATGCCATTACAGTTTATATTATGGCTATGCCCTTGGCAAAAGAGCACACAAGGCCTACAAGAGAAGATTGTTGCAAATTAATAAATATAGTAGGAAGGTATTTTGGCCATTATACACTACAAACAACTATAAAGTGGAATGTAAACTTGAAAATAAGAATGAAGAAAACCAAGACATCTTTCAGTAAAAAAGCTGTGAGGGATCAACACCAGCAGAAACAATTCACAAAATGGTCAGCCTAAAAGCAGTTAAACAAATCTTAACATTGCCTAACTATGCAAGAGTCATTAGATGAGGAGGAAAACAATCCAGCCTGTGTATGAAATACTAATCTCCAGCCTCACTGGAAAACAGAGTAACTCACTGCACCCCAGGGGCCCAGAGTTGACGAAACTACACAAATCCTGTTGCACAATCACAACCACTCCCCTGTTCTTTCCTCCTCTATCAATCTTTATAGTTTCGTTCTTTCACTTGGAAATATGTCTGATTCCCTGGGTAATGCTTGGGTAATGGAACGTCACTATCCGAGTGTGTGTCAAAGTAATTCTCTGCTTTTGATGGCAAACAGTGAAGAGGCATGCTCACAACTCTTACGCACATTGAATAAGCCAGAGATTGGTCGGTAAAGGTGTTTACATGCAGCGCAAAATTAGGGCAATGGACAAACATTTACCTGTGTCGACCGTTTTATTCTTAAACCATTTATCACCTTACACCGATAAAGGGAAGACACTTATTGTGTTTACATGACCACAAGTTGTCGGCTTATTAAGCATAATCGGTTTAAGAACGTGCATGTAATTGTGCTCATTGTTGTGAATCTATTCAATCTCCTTAAACATAATGGACTAATGAATAAATGAATTAATTTTGGCCTTCCATCCACACTGAAACATTGAGCCTGCTTACATGCACATAAAACACTGATCACTCTCTAAAATCAGCTTATTTAAACAATCTGACAAGGCAAGAAATCAGTGTTTACATTACATTTGAAATAATCACATTATTATCTACTTTTGAAGTGAAACTGTGAAGAGGCATACACTCAACACGTGCACACACTGGATGAGCTGGTAAGAACCTTTTCCTTTTCGTTATTTTCCACAGTATTTGTAGATTCAGTTTATTAGATTCCTCCGGTAGGAGGAAATATATTGTTATTGACTGATTTATTATTATTATTATTCTCCTTGACCCTCAATATCTCAAAGTCACTGGTCAAAAAATTTCTAAATTGGCACATTGATACTCCATGCCAACGGGTACCCCCACACCAAGAATGGCCCACATTCGCCCATAGGTGGCGCTACAGGCCAAGCCCAAAATAAATATTTTCAAAGTGATGTCATTTCCACCGCATTTGTCCAATTCTTCTGAAACTTTGTGTACATGCCTCATTTCTCATGGGGAAATTTCACAGTGAAAATTTGGGGAAACCTAAAAAAACTCATCTTCTCCTGAACCGTAGCTCCAATTGACTTGAAATTTGGTGCATATGTGTAGAATTGATCTCTTGTTACTCAAAAATGAATATGATACAAAATGGCTGAAAGGGGCATGTTTAAGTAAATGTCCACATTTTATCAATATGTGGGTCTCAATAAATCAAATGTCATTTTGACTGATGATTTTTCAAACCTAACATGCTTCAAGATGACATCACTCTGAAGTACTGCGCAAAGAATGGCCCACATTTGCCCTTAGGGGGCGCTACAGGCCAAAATTCCCATTTTCTGGTAAAAAAAAAAATGTCTAATTTGGTACATTGATGCTACAGGCCAACAGGAACCCACAAACCAAGAATGGCCCACATTCACCCTTAAGGGGCGCTACAGCCCACGCCCAAATGTCCCATTTTCAAAGTGATGCCATTTCCACCCCATTTATTCAATTCTTCTGATAATTAATGTACATACCTCATTTCTCATTGGGAACAAAAAAGCTTTAAGGATCCATAAGGTCCAGCATGATGGATTTACCTGTACACTGAACATTTTTCATTTAGGATTCAGACAGAAAGACATCTTTTTCGGATTCCTCCATTGGGAGGGTTTAACCCCAACCCTCTACTGATTAATTTTAAATGATTTGCCATTTTGAGGAGGAATCGCATTGCTGCTTGCAGCTATATTTTTGTTTTTGTATTTTTTATGGTTTCCAAAGCTGACCTTTCACTGGTGTGATTTCAAAAGTCTAACATCATGACATTTCTCATGGCATTCTTGTTTTACCTCTATTTAGTGGTATTTTAATGTTTAATGTGGATTGTAAATGTTGCAGATTTTATAAAATAGGGTGATTGAATATGGTTGACAAAGGACATTTAAGCTTGATCCCATTGTATCCATATGTATTTCCTTATATAATTATCATTACTAAAATAATTTTGGGGAGTAAACAATTAAAGGGATAGTTCACCCAATATTGAAAATGCTCTCATCATTTACTCACCCTCATGCCATCCCAGATGTCTATGACTTTCTGACACATATTAAGATTTTTAGAAGTATACTTCAGCTTTGTAGATCCATATAATGCAAGTCAACAGGGGCCAAAACTTTGAAACTCCAAAAGTAATCCATACGACTCCAGTGGTTTAATCCATGTCTTTAGAAGTGATATGATAGGTGTGGGTGAAAAAACAGATCAATCTTTAAGTCCTCATATGCTATACATCTTAACATCATCAGTCTCCTTGTCAATCATGATTTCAAGATTGATTATATTTCCCAGCGCCATGTAGCGATCTGCAAACTAGTAGTTTAATTGAGCTTGAAATCATGATTTTTCCTGTAGATTGCAATTGCAACATGGACAGTGAAAAAAAGATTATTTGTCTGTTCTCACCCAAAACAGATTAGATCACTTCAGAAGACCATATTAATATTAAACCATTTATGGATTATATGCTGCCTTTGTGTTTTTTGGATCTTCAAAGTTTTGGACCCTGTTGACTTGCATTGTATGGGCCTACAGAGCTGAAATATTGTAAAATGGCAAAATGATCAAATGTACAGAAAATGACAGATCTGTGGAATGGTTAAAAAATTTGTTTTAATGACTTCAACCTAAGTGTATGTAAACTTCAGACTTCAAATGTACACTCAGGTTGAAGTCATTAAAACTATTTTTTTTTAACTACTCCACAGATTTCATATTTGCAAACTAGTTTGGCAAGATGTTTAGGACATCCACTTTGTGCATGACACAACTATTTTTTCCAACAATTATTTACAGACAGATTGTTTCACTTTTAATTGACTATCATAATTCCAGTGGGTCCAAAGTTTACATACACTAACTTAAACTGTGCCTTTAAGCACTTGGAAAATTCCAGAAAATGCCAAGCCTTTACACAATTAGCTTCTAATAGGAGGTGTACAGATTTGGAGGTGTACCGGTGGATAGTTTTACAGCCTAGCTTCAAACTCAGTTCCTCTTTGCTTGACATCATGGGAAATCAAAAGAAATCAGCCAAGACAAATCAGCCAAGACAAATACACAAGCCAAATGTGTAAATCAATCCCAGAACAACACCAAAGGACCTTGTGAAGGTGTTGGAGGAAACAGGTATACAAGTATCTATATCCACAGTAAAGCAAGTCCTATATCGTCCAAACCTGAAAGGCTGCTCAGCAAGGAAGAAGCCACTGCTCCAAAACCACAATAAAAAAGCCAGACTACAGTTTGCAAGTGCACATGGGGACAAATATCTTACTTTTGGAGAAATTTCCTGTGGTCTGATGAAACAAAAATTTAACTTTTTGGCCATAATGACCATCATTATGTTTGGAGGAAAAAGGGTGAGGCTTGCAAGCCGAAGAACACCATCCCAACCATGAAGCATGGGGGTGGCAGCATCATGTTGTGGGGGTGCTTTGCTGCAGGAGGGACTGGTGCACTTCACAAACACAGGAACACACACAGGAAGTTGAAGCTCAGTAGCAAATGGGTCTTCCAAATGGACAATGACCCCAAGCATACCTTCAAAGTTGTGGCAAAATTACTTAGGACAACAAAGTCAAGGTTTTGGAGTGGCGATTACAAAACTCTGACAGAAACTTTGTGAGCAGAACTGAAAAAGCATGTGCGAGCTAGGAGGCCTACAAACCTGACACAGTCACAACAGTTCTCTCTGGAGGAATGGACCAATGTTAGGAATTGTGAAAAACAGAGTTTAAATGTATTTGGCTAAGGTGTATGTAAACTTCCTGACTTCAACTGTATACACTCACCTAAAGGATTATTAGGAACACCTGTTCAATTTCTCATTAATGCAATTATCTAATCAACCAATCACATGGCAGTTGCTTCAATGCATTTAGGGGTGTGGTCCTGGTCAAGACAATCTCCTGAACTCCAAACTGAATGTCAGAATGGGAAAGAAAGGTGATTTAAGCAATTTTGAGCGTGGCATGGTTGTTGGCGCCAGACGGGCCGGTCTGAGTATTTCACAATCTGCTCAGTTACTGGGATTTTCACGCACAACCATTTCTAGGGTTTACAAAGAATGGTGTGAAAAGGGAAAAACATCCAGTACGTGGCAGTCCTGTGGGCGAAAATTCCTTGTTGATGCTAGAGGTCAGAGGAGAATGGGCTGACTGATTCAAGCTGATAGAAGAGCAACTTTGCCTGAAATAACCACTCGTTACAACCGAAGTATGCAGCAAAGCATTTGTGAAGCCACAACACGCACAAACTTGAGGCGGATGGGCTACAACAGCAGAAGACCCCACCGGGTACCACTCATCTCCACTACAAATAGGAAAAAGAGGCTACAATTTGCAAGAGCTCACCAAAATTGGACAGTTGAAGACTGGAAAAATGTTGCCTGGTCTGATGAGTCTCGATTTCTGTTGAGACATTCAGATGGTAGAGTCAGAATTTGGCGTAAACAGAATGAGAACATGGATCCATCATGCCTTGTTACCACTGTGCAGGCTGGTGGTGGTGGTGGTGTAATGGTGTGGGGGATGTTTTCTTGGCACACTTTAGGCCCCTTAGTGCCAATTGGGCATCGTTTAAATGCCACAGCCTACCTGAGCATTGTTTCTGACCATGTCCATCCCTTTATGGCCACCATGTACCCATCCTCTGATGGCTACTTCCAGCAGGATAATGCACCATGTCACAAAGCTCGAATCATTTCAAATTGGTTTCTTGAACATGACAATGAGTTCACTGTACTAAAATGGCCCCCACAGTCACCAGATCTCAACCCAGTAGAGCATCTTTGGGATGTGGTGGAACGGGAGCTTCGTGCCCTGGATGTGCATTCCACAAATCTCCATCAACTGCAAGATGGTATCCTATCAATATGGGCCAACATTTCTAAAGAATGCTTTCAGCACCTTGTTGAATCAATGCCACGTAGAATTAAGGTAGTTCTGAAGGTGAAAGAGGGTCAAACACAGTATTAGTATGGTGTTCCTAATAATCCTTTAGGTGAGTGTATATTCTTAATAACTAGTTTAAATAACTTTAAAAAAGATATGTATAAAAATTATTAATTATCTTTAACAAAATTGTATCATTTTATCAACTTTGTAAACAAAACGTTTTGACATGACTGACAGCAACATGCAAAAAATAAATAAATAAATAAATCACATATTCATTCAAGCCGTCTGAGTAATTCAATAAGTTAATTCACTTAAGGATTCGTCAAACTGATTCAAAACGAAAAACTCGTAAGCTGGTGAATCACTGTTTTAAAAGTACTGGCTCATAAGAGTAATTTAGTCATGATTGGGACTAAATCAGTCACCGAGTTTGTTGAGAACAGCCAGCAAATGCAACGCAATAGTGCGTGACCACCGTAAAATAACCACATTCGTCACCACATTCAATTCAGAATGCAATTTCATAACTTGGGTAAAATATCATTTATTTAGTGAAGCTGGTAGTTCAACGGTGGAGCAAAACAAATTTGGAGCAGGAAAATAGAAAGATGCTGTTTTCATATCGAACACTAGGATAAAAATATAACCAACCACAGTGGCTGTAAATGCCCAATTTCACCAACCACTGATTTTTATTACCAGCTCCTTTGATTATTCATAATGTATATAAAACACCACTTCTGATGCTGTGGTGTATTATGACGACACACATGGCAACGCATTTATGTCGCTGTATGTCATTTGCTTTGTATGGTTATGTATTCAGTGACTAATGTTTGGAATTAAGCAATGTTGCATTCGCATTAGAGCACCACCTGAGATAGTCATTTGCAGGATTCTCATGGACGAAACCGTTCTTGCACTTGCAAACTATTTTCAGATGATTGAAATAGCAGAAACAGTGAGCAATCTGCATGCGTGTTCCATGAGAAGCGCTGCGCTTATGGGCCGCAGAGCACTTCTGAATACACAGCGAATAAGGCATGTGCATCAATGGCTTTTCTTTTGTCTGTTCTTCAAAATATAATCAAGTGTTTGGGTCTTCAAACGTACACCTTGGTGATGATAACATTTCTTGTCACATGTCACTCCAAGATCTTTATAAGTCGCCCGCCACAGAAATAACCCACCACTGTGCATAAAATATCCAAATTTGGTGGGTGCTACTTTTACTCTGAACATAAGGAAAAACACGGAATTTACTAATTTCATTAACCAGAGGATACATCACAAATATACACACAATTAGTTGAAGGGAATCAAGCAATAATATTTACAAGAAAAAGAGAACCAATTTTTGGCTGGAGCTTTAGCCTCAATAAACCATCTGAAACCAAACATATACGCCAAGGAACTGAAAACAGCTTAAAATTAATAATAGTTCAATGGGACGGAAACAATGCAAGTTATTACATCTAATATTTATCCTTGGATCTCTCCAAGTTGTCATTATTTCTGTGAGAGAATCTTCACTGTGGGAACCAGTGACGTGCGGTGATGTCTTAAAGAGGCTAGGCACTGAGTTATGAAAGCCAGATTACCTGATTTATTGTTTAAGCTAATAATACGTAATAACAGTGAACGTTACGCACAAGCGCGGCATATCAAGAAATGTACAAATCAGGATGTTTATCGTGTCTCTCTCTCTCTCTCTCTCACACTCTCTCTCACACACACACGCACACACACACGCGCGCACACACACACACACACACACACGCACACAAGCGCGTAAACAGTGAACGTTACGCACAAGCGCGACATATCATCGGCAATATCCCGCTGAAGTCCAAACAGTCTGACTGGTTGAAAAAAGCAGGCAGGGATAGCAGTACAGCCGCTGATTGTTAGCACAGCCACATAGCCAATCTTTTCTTACATACTAATCAGTTTGAAATGATCGGATCATTTTTGGGCCCTTTTGCTGTACTAGTCCATCTAAGGCTGGCGTAGACCTCCCTCTTGCAATTAACTCATATTTGGAATTAAAATCGAGTTTGGAAAAATTTCTTAATTCCACGGCCGGTGCTGTCATTTTGATTTTGGCGGGGATTAGGCATGTACGCTAGCTGTGGTGTAATGACGTTAGCTACGCAAATGTCCAGGAATATCTCGATTTTAATTGGTCCATGTGTGATACGTAACGGAGATGATTACGGGCATAACATATTTACGTCAAAAGGCACAGCAGATTTGTGCTTTTTGCCGTACATGTTAAAGAATACAGGATCGAAGTGCGCATGCGCAACATGGGTTTTCCGCTTGTCGTCGGCAATGAATGGACCGTAAAAGCACTGCTTATTCTACCATTGGTTTTTAGTTGATTATGCGTAACTGCTACATTTGTCATCATAACGTCTAAACAATTGGAATAACACATATATTGCATATATAAATCAAAAGAATAAAAAGTAAAAATACAAATATAAGTTTATTATTTAATAAACATTTTATTTTAGAACTTTGGCAGGGTAGGCAGTGCCTAGTTTGCCTACCCAGACCGCACGTCAGTGGTGGGAACGTGTGGCCATTATACTTGTGCCCCTCTCAGACATGTGTGGTGTTCAGTGATACGCATGCCACTGCGAGAGCTGAATGTCCCATGTAATTAAATGAAATTCCACTGATCATGCTAGCTATAACATAGCTACGGTTGAAGTCAGAAGTTTACATACACCTTAGCCAAATACATTTAAACTACATTTTTCACAATTCCTGACATTTAATGGTAGACATATAATTCCCTGTCTTAGGTCAGTTAGGATCCCTACTTTATTTAAAAATGTGAAATATAGTTTAATATGGGTCAAATATTTCGGGAAGCCTTCCACAAGCTTCTCCCAATAAGTTGCTGGAATTTTGGCCCATTCGTCCAGACAGAACTTGTGTGACGTGTCAGGTTTGGAGGCTTCCTTGCTCGCACACGCTTTTTCAGTTCTGCCCACAAATTTTCAATCAGATTGTGGTCAGGACTTTGTGATGGCCACTCCAATACCTCGACTTTGCTGTCCTTAAGCTATTTTGCCACAACTTTGGAGGTATGCTTGGGGTCATTGTCCATTTGGAAGACACATTTGCGACTGAGCTTTAACTTCCTAGCTGAAGTCTTGAGCTGTTGCTTCAATATATCCACATAATTTTCCTTTGTCATGATGCCATCTTTTCTGAAGTGCACCAGTCCCTCCTGCAGCAAAGCACCCCAAAGCATGATGCTGCCACCCCCATGCTTCACAGTTGGGATGATGTTCTTCAGCTTGCAAGCCTCACCCTTAACATAATGATGGTCATTATGGCCAAACAGTTCAATTTTTGTTTCATCAGACCAAAGAACATTTCTCCAAATGTAAAATCATTA
This sequence comes from Xyrauchen texanus, assembly GCF_025860055.1. NCBI lineage: Eukaryota > Metazoa > Chordata > Actinopteri > Cypriniformes > Catostomidae > Xyrauchen > Xyrauchen texanus. Next base: position 9,497,123 of record NC_068280.1, on the reverse strand, counting down.
TCCCCATGTGCACTTGCAAACTGTAGTTTGGCTTTTAAGGCAGTTTTTGAGCATTTGAACATTAATATTTATGTGAAACACATATGCCATATATTTGTCACCTAATATTTAAACTGTGTGCTCTGTAATACTCCAATATCTTACCCGTATCTTGTCTGAACTGATGCATGGAGTGTAGATCGATGATATAGGGGGAGAGGCGGCTGTCGGTTTGGCCTAGAGCGACGCTGCCGCCGCGGGGATCGCTGCGTATCACCTCCTCGATGTGGTGAGACACGGCCGGGCTGTAAGGCCGCCAGCGCCCTTGCTCGTTGAGCCATTCCCAAACGATCACAGCTGAGGCCAGTAACGTCGTATCCCTACGAGTAAAAATATAAAAAGTAATTAGCACCGCATGAAGAACAGATAGAAAAACAAGGATGTGCTCTTGAGTGTAAAACGCTTCTACTTACTTATTCTTCTCACATTTAAGTATTAAATCTTAGTTGTGTACTCACATTTATTTAGGGGAATCTAACGCGAGAGATCGCGGCATCAGGGAAGACATCTCCGTATCGTTTCCATGGCTGGGCGCAAGAAACCTCAACTCCGAACTACTAAAACAATCAACGGACGAATAGCAGCATATAATGTCTTGTTATCCACGTTTGCGTTGAGTCGGTTTGTAATTAATCTCCCTCTGTATAATAATTTGTTGCGACACAAGGTCTGATTTAGTGAAAATCATGTAGGCTCCAAGAAGTACATGTACAGAGATTTGGTGTGAGGCGCTTTGAGTTGAACAAAAAAAGTGACACATAACGCCACCCATGCGTAACGCATCACAGATTCAAAAAACCTGTTTGGTTGGTCATGTTTTTTCACGTAGTTTGTAGGCGAGCAACCAATGCAAAGGCGGTGTGTTGCACTGGGTTGACAAACAATAAATACAAGTTATCAAAAAACTACATAAAGTAGGAACTGACCTTTATTGTAAATTGAATTTGCCTAAATTGGCAAATATGTTATATACTGACGGTACAAACCTCTATTTATACGTTTTACACTGTTAAATAGATTTTGAAAGGTATGAACAAACAATAAATAAAAGCATAAAACGAGCAGGTTTAAAGGGATAGGTCACCCAAAAATGAAAATTCTCTCATCATTTATTCACCCTCATCCCAGATGTGTATAACTTTCTATCTTATGCAGAACACAAGCTAAAACATTTTAGAAGACTATTTCAGCTCTGTAGGTCCATAAAATGCAAGTCAATGGTGACCAGACCTTTCAAGCTCCAAAAATCACACAAAGGCAGCATAAAACTAATCTGTTCGACTCCAATGGTTAAATCCATATCTTCAGCAGTGATATGATAGGTGTGGGTGAGAGACAGATCGATATTTAAGTCCCTTTTTACTATAAATCTCCACTTTCACATTGACATTCTGAAAGTAAAAGTGAAAGTAGAGATTTATGATTAAAATATTGAAAAGAAATTTAAATATTGATCTGTTTCTCACCCAAAGTGATTTAATCGCTTCAGAAGACATATTTTAAACCCCTGGAATCCCATGGATTCCTTCTATGCTGCCTTAATGTGCTTTTTGGAGCTTGAAAGGTCTGATCACCATTCATTTGCATTGTATGGATCTACAGAGTTGAAATATTCTTCTAAAAATCTTAGCTTGTGTTCTGCAGAAGAAAGATACATACACATTTGGGATGGCATGAGGGTGAGTAAATGATGAGAGAATTGTTTTAACTTTGGGGTGAAATCAGGGACGGATTACCGACCGGGCCAATGGGGCCAGTTCCCAGGGGCCCTTGACTACCAGGGGGCCCTGCCAGGGGTGCCCTGGGCTTTAAGGCTGCGCAATCTAGTTTGGTGATCCCCCGCTCAACAACTTTTGACCATGAACAACAAACACCCTTGAGACATTGCATGTGATGACATCAGGGATAAGGAACATTTTGCAGTCCAAAGTTTTTGTTGCTATTAAGTGTTTTGGGAGAAAATAACATCAAAAGTTGTACCCCAACTACAAGAGGTAAAGATACATTTGCTCTTAGGAGTAAAATACTAAAGTGGAATAAAGGCGGGCACTGGGCAGCCTATTGATAACAGTTTACCGTCCTCCACAGACATGGATGATCACTTGAAAATTGTGGTCATCATTGCAATTCCAGCTGAACCCAACCCAACACCTGTAATTCTTTGGAAATCCATTCACCAACCATAGTGTAATGTAAAAGCAATTGCTGAATTACTGAAGTTACTAGTCTGTATTTAAATTATGATGCATTAATTGTTGAATTACTAAAGCTAGATGTGTATTGAGGTGTGTATCTTAGAATATTAGTTGTCAGTTTTGTTCAACCTGCTATTTATTCATGTTGGGTAAATAGCATGTGTAACAGAAGTTCATTATAGTTATATATTTGAACAGATGCATTAGAAGGGAAAATACTCATTCAAGTAAATAGCTAAAATATGAAGTAGTTTCCAACAGCATATAGTTTAAAGAACAGTCTGTGCTGTAATCTTGCGATTATTTTTGTAACACTTTAGATCCATAATTTTAAGGTAGCCAACTGTGTAGTTAATTTAGCCTAATAGTAATATTGTTATTTATTATTTTAGCCTTATCATTTTTGTTTGTTTGTTTTATAATTAATACCACAGAATCTCCATTTAAAGCCTGTTTAAATCCCAAGAATAAGTCCAACACAGGTTTATAGACAATTGAAAATTGTGTCATGAAAAATTTGACAAATGTCTTTAGTGCGATGTTCACATTTTCAGCCAAAAGGGGAACATTTTGACATTTTAAATTAAATACTGTAAAAATACATACATAAATTGTATTAAATTTCATCACTCCCCAAATTTGACCCTGGTCTTGTTAAGTTTAAGACAGAAAGTGTGTCTTACATCAACTTTTAAATTCCTCTTGTGCTATCTATTGCCCTAAACAAATGCCACATTATAACTGTTAAAAATGATTCTCTAATATGATAAATGTTACTATGGAAATGGCAATGGTAGTGTCAGGTGCAACAGCAAATAAAATAAAAAGCTAGGAAATATGCAGAAATTGCTACTAAATTTAACAGATCATATTTTTAAGTAAAGGCTACACAGTTCTTGGTGGCTTGAATTAGAAATTCTTAAGAAAAGATGCTTTGCAATACTCTGTTTCAAGTACATTTTACTCAATCTTTGTATGTACATTTTACTTAAGCAATGTAGCACTGAATTAAGCCATGCTTTTAAAAGCATACTAACATTTCAGAGCATTTTCAATGGACTTGAAATGTGCATGGAAAGCCTTCCATATCACGCAGATTGTTAGACAACATCACCTTGCTTTAATGGCAATAGAAACAAGATTTAGAGATAAGCACCCAGACCTAAACACTTGGTGCCCAAAACACCATGACAGAAACATGTTATGTATGGTTACATTTTAGTAGAAAACTTCAGACTGCACAAAACAAGAAGATACCAAACGTAACAACAATATCAACAATAAAAACAGTGTAAATCAACTTGCAAAAAAAGAAACCAGCTTTGAAAACAGTTCATTAATATATATTTTATTTGACAGTGAAAGGTTTTCTACTTTAGGATTGGTACATAATGAAGATGATGATAAAGATAACAAACAGTCATTAAGTATATTTACTTATGAGCTAGCATTTTATTTTTAATTTGAATTGAATAAAAAATATAGAATTTACTTTTTGATGATTTTTGAAGACTAAGATTTGGGAAGCGTTGCGTGTGTCATTAAAACCAATAATAATGGAAAACGGTGAAACAGAGTAAACAGGCTATTCTAGTTAGATTGTTAATTAGACGATAAATAGAATATGAAAGAAAATACACGTTAATAGATATTCTACACTTTAATAGATATCCTATTTAAAACCATGCTTTCTGTTTTTTTGTGTTATGTATTGTCTTGTTAATACTGTTATTTTATTCAGAAGTGATGCGTTTAAATTAAGTTTGATTAACATGGATATAGTATTTTATTCTTTGAGTAGTTTTATTCGTAACTGCCCAGTCGATATTGTTGTTTGTTTATTTTTTATACAATTTCAGAATGGGAACGCCCATCGTAAGTGTAACGTAACCCCTACAGCCAAAAAAAAAGGAACGGCGATAAAAATCTATAATTTAAAACATATTCTTATAGTCTTCTGTTTTGTATACTCCGATGTTAAATTATTAAATTATTGTTAGATCTTTCGAAGCCCGGATAGCTCAGTCGGTAGAGCATCAGACTTTTAATCTGAGGGTCCAGGGTTCAAGTCCCTGTTCGGGCGGCTATGTTTTTCGTGTTCGATATTATGTGAATAATGCACTCAATAATTATTCTAGCATTTGGGGCGAACAATTACGATGTAATTGCTAAATTTGTTAATTAAAAGCGATATGGCAACATTGTATTCCTGTAGAGGTGATGATGTCGAGCGCTCACTGTCCGCCATTTGGCATTTTGTTACGTGTCAGGCAATATGCGACTCCTGAAGGGATAGTTCCCTCCAAAATGAAAATTCTCTAATTTTCTCACTTGCATGCCATCCCAGATGTTTGACTTTCTTTTTCTCTGCTGACCACAAACAAATATTTTTCTAAGAATATATCTGCTCTGTAGGTCCATACAATGCAAGTGAATGGTGATCAGAACTTTGAAGCTCTTGAAAGCAAATAACGGCAGCATAAAAGCAATCCACACAACTCCAGTTTAATACATGTCTTATGAAGACATCCAGTTGGTTTTGGGTAAGAACAGACCTAAATGTAGCTCTTTTCTGCTTTACATCTTGTCATAGCGCTTTACATCTTGAATCATGATCTAGGCAAGATCATGATTCCAATCTTGTGCTTGTGTTCAAAAGGCTCAGGTATTCTCAGACGCGATAGAGAATTCTGACCAATCAGATTGCTTGTTACTGCAGCCTCACGTGTCAGAAGTGAAAACCCAACGAGAGCATTGAGCAGATGCAATATTGCAAGTTAGAGTGAACAGTTCGCTAACTTCACTCTAGTTAGTTTAATTACTGTTCTTTGGTAGTACTTTGAGTTTTAGGGATATGGTGTGCGTGCATATAAAGTAAGTGCAAGTGGACTTTCTGTTCTTAATTAGTTGTTTGCTTTGATGCATCATAGCATAAAACTAGCGACATTGTACCTTCATTAATATTCAAGCTAGAATGTTATGAGTGTCTGAGGACTGTTTCACTGTATGTTTGAATCTCTATTGCATATTATTATTATTGTTTAATGATGATTACATGCAATTCAAGGAATTGTGTTGAAGATTTTTGTAATGGTCAGCTAGTTGCGCAACGTTCACGTCTACTGATGTTTAGATAGACGCTATTTATGGTTTGGTGGCGCCACCCTGTGGGCAAATTAAGAATAACCACCCAACAGTGTAATTTACCTACTTTATTATTACCTTTTGTTCTGATAGTCTATGTAGACTTACAAGGTATTGTTATATATTCAATTGGGTATTTATGTTGTGAATAAGAATGTGTACTAAGTTTATTTACTATGTTAATTTGTTACAGAACCACACATATGTATGCCCAACGAAGTGAATTTCAGTAAAGTCATTGAAAGAACTTGGAAACTGCCTGGTGATTCTCTGCAAATAAGTGTCATCACACACAGTTCTGACCGACTGTCTGCAGCGTTTCGAATCAATCCGAATTAGTGTCTACAACTAAAACCCCTCTATTTCAGCTTGACACATGCACAGAGTGTTAGATGGTGCTATAGGATGTATAATCAAGCTTGAAATCATGAAAAAGTCTTATTGAAGAGAAAAATGGCTTAAACATTACTGTTCAATGTAAACTTTGCCTTACAAAACATAAAGATGCTGTAAGCGAGTTTAGCTGCTCTGGAACTTTCATTAGACTGAGCCGTTGAATTGGTCATAAATTGGCGGCGGTATGGCAGAAATTGCTGTTTGGGGAAATATTAGTATGCTATCCCAAACTCAGCCATAACCCTTCAGCTTAGGTGAGACTACAAGGTTAGCCTAAAATAGCATAATGTGGCAAACAGACATTATATAGACCTTGTTCACGGTAGCGTCATCTTTCATTTTTAATGGGAATGACAACGAGGCTGTGAGGGATAGACTAACCATCTCTATAATGGCACAGACAGTATAAAGCTGTAAAAAGCTCCAAGATCACATTTGATTTTCCACAACTCATGTTGTCTGGAGTTTTTTGTCTACTGAATGTTCTTGGAAATATGTTTTTTCCAGTGTTTTGTCTGCGGAACGATCCAAAAACACTTTAAACTGCAGTACATTCCTCACAGTCTCGTTGTCATTCCCGTCAAAAATCAAAGATGGTTTTATGTTGCATATCTAACAGAGAATATTTAGCAGAGATAGGCCACTTCTATTAAAAATGAATGGGAGAAATTGAAACGCTCAACCAAGCAGCTCAGCTGAAGTAGAGAGAAAGTCCCGCCTTACAGTTAAAAGAGCCAATCACATTTTAAATACATACATTACCTGTCAATCAACTTTGGAAAGCGCATGCGTATTAGCTATACAAGCTGGAAAAATTGCGTTTTTTCAGCGTAATATGATATAAAGAATCACAATTATGACCCCATTATTGTAAAATATCAGTGCTGATTTGAAATATGTTGTTTGATCGTAATCTTGACAAACCGTTTCAGAGAGTCCGGTCGTTCTCCATTTAAGTAGCTAGGAGCTGCACTTGCATGACTGGAAATAGCCTCCCAAGAACATTCCCACCAGGGGACTGATTTGCTTAAAAGACTTTGATATCTAAACAACTTCGGACGAACACATTTGTATTATTATTTGAATTATCACTCTTTGTGTCATAAGCATGTCTTTAGACCTTAAAACGCCCAAACTTTGTGTTGTGAAATCTTCCCAGTAATGCGCTGCTGTGGACGGCACCATGTAGACTGGGAAATAGCTGTTTGTCACGGCCTGTCATACTTCACTACGCACGGTAGGCGGCAGAAATAGGTCGCACTGGATTCGCTCCACAAGAAGAAGATCTAGAAAGAGGACTGGTGGAAGATTCTGGAAGTCTTTTTTGTACACTGCACAAAAGGCGAGAAGGGATTTCACCATTTTTCACGGTACCAAATCATTAATTAAGATTTTGTTATAGCGTGAATCACGTTAAGTTCGTCTTTTCTTTCTTTTGTTGTTTTATTTTGTTTGGTTTTAGTCTATAATTCCGTCTTTCTTGACATAATTGAGCTTGCATTTGAAATATCACGAGGTAACGATCGGTTCTTAATCAGTCATTTCTAAAGCGATTGGTCAAGTTAAACGTGTGTGAATGTAATGTTGATGATTTCATGATAGTCGGTTTATTTAGTAGTCTCTAACCAATAGATGTTATTGCTTTCTAGGAACTTGTATGTTGCCCCATGAAATATTATAAGACCGAAAATATGGGCCATCTTTAGAGTAATTCTAGCTTAATGGTCACAATTTTGACGTTTCTTTTGCCTAGAATTACCGGTTTGAAGGCAACTATGGTGAAAGAGACTGGGTTTTATGATATGCTGGGTGTAAAGCCCAATGCCAAACCTGAAGAGTTGAAGAAAGCCTATCGTAAACTGGCATTGAAATATCACCCAGATAAAAATCCAACGGAGGGGGAGAAGGTAAGTCTCAACTGTACCTGCACGCTTTCAGATTCTTAAAGGTGTACTCAGGCTTTTCTCCTGATTAAAAAAAGTTTAACGCGAAAATAAATTAATTGTAATTTTGAAACATATGTATAAAATCATGACCTGTCGCATGAGATGAGGAATCCAGTCATATCAGTAAAACATATAAAAGCTGTGTTATTCTACATGGAGAGGGTCCCCTCATGAGGGTTGCTATGTTATAATCACATGACCAGCCGAATACTACTTGCTTAATCTCAGTAACCATCCTGTTTATTTAGTGTCAGTGTAAGTCCATTAATAATTATTGAGTGCACTTTTTTTAAAAAGACAGCTTTGGTGTCATGTATTTAACTGAGTGGACTATATATGATATTAAAGAGCATTTTTTAAGGTTGTCTCAATATTTTACTGCTTGGTTGAGGCTTAACGTCCCCCTCACTATTCTCTTCCTACAGTTCAAACAGATCTCCCAGGCATATGAGGTTTTGTCAGATGCCAAGAAGAGAGAAGTGTATGACAGAGGTGGCGAGAAGGCAATTAAGGAGGGAGGAAGTGGAGGGCCAAGTTTTGGCTCCCCCATGGACATTTTTGACATGTTCTTTGGAGGAGGGGGACGCATTCACAGGGAAAGGAGAGGTATGTTACGTTTCTCTTTTAACCCTTAAATGCATGGGAATTTCACCAAACACTAATATATTTGGGTCATCAGAGACCCGGGCGGCCAAAAGTTTGGAATAATGTGGAAGATAAAGTGGCATTCAACTGATCACAATATAAAGTCAGGACATTAATAACATGAACAATTACTATTACAATAAAAAAACCTAAACCACTTAAAAGAGTTCTCATAAAAAAAAATCCTCCTCGTGGTCACTATAATGTGGTTCTCGCTTTCGGTGGGGTGCGTGGTGAGTGTGGATGCTGCGGAGAATAGCGTGAAGCCTCCAAGGTAACGCGCTCAACAAGCCATGTGACTAAGTGTGCCGTGAAAGATTGTCAAATTCCACAAAATAAATAAAAAAATAATAATAATAATTTCAGGGATCTAAACTCTTCACTTTATGGAGAAATACACAGTTTTGAAACCATAATCTGTCACTTTATGATTAATGTGCAAAAGTGACTGATATTTATACGTGTTAAGGGTCTTTCACATGACACGCGTCAGCGCTGCAGAATACACTGAAGTCTATGAAGTGACTTTACACCAAAGTGTTTTTCACACACACGTTTTTGCTTCACCAAAAATGTCTTTGAGAGTACTAAGCTCATGACCCACTCATAGAGCACATTAGGTATTCCACATTTGGGAGAAAAGGGGAAGAAAATAAAAAAAATTAAGCTGTCAGCTGAGGATATGTGAGGCGTCAAACTAGACTTTCTCAATCTAGAGACTGTGATGTACTTATCCTCTTGTTTAGTTGTACATCTGTCCTTCCACATCTCTTTCTGTCCTTGTTACAGCCAGTTGTCCTTTGTCCTTTATATTCAAGCATTGTATAGCCTTCATTCCTCAAAACATTGATTGACTGACGAGTTTCTAGAGAAAGCTGTTTTCTTTTGGTTGCTATTTTTGACCTAATATTGACCTTAAGACATGCCAATATATTGCATACTGTGGCAACTCAAAGACAAACACAAAGAACATGCTAAGCTTCATTTAACAACCAAATAGCTTTTAGCTGTGTTTGATATAATGGCAAGTGATTTACTTGTACCAAATTAGCAATTTAGCATGATTACTCAAGGACATGGTGTTGGAGTAATGGCTGCTGGAAATGGGGCCTGTCTAGATTTGATGACTTTTTTCAAATAGTGATGGTGCCACTTTTTACATCAGTAATGTCCTGACTATACTTTGTGATCAGTTGAATGCCACTTTGGTGAATTAAAGTACCAATTCCCTTCCAAAACAGCAAAATCTGTACATTATTCCAAACTTTTGGCTGCCAATGTATATATATATACCACAAATGGATCTACAAAACGCCCAGATAGTGTAAACTAAAGATAATTAGAAAGTAATAATATAAAATATATTGATATATTTTTCATATATTAAAGAGATAATGCAACAAATCAGGACGAATCTAGGACAGGCTCCATTACTCTCACATTTAAATTTCATGAGATGCAACTGCCTGTCAAACATATTGAGCTACACAAGTATTTTCTCAGACACTTATTGAGTCTAAATAGATGCACAAATTACATAATTTCAGTTGTACATGCAATCATACTGTTCTTGTGTCGTACTTGCTATAGTTTACTTCCATGTTGTTTCTTCATCAATATCAATGTCAAATGTTAATCAAGTAAATCACTTAAACATTATTGTCACCAGTAACAAATAGCATGTATAATATGGATGTGTACATGTGTATGGGGTACTGATAATTCACCACTGTTGCAAAGAAAATATAGCGTGATATAATTTATTTGTATAGATATAGTAAAAATTTCTCTTGTAATAAAGAAATAGATATTCTGATATAATAAACTTAAATAGATTTGAAGTAATCACAAAAGTATAATTTAATGCGAGTACAAAAAAAACCCTGTCACTATTACATACCTTTACACTTTTTATAAGAGGAAAAATTGAGGGTGGTGGAATGAGGTCCCAGGTCTCTAAAGACTTGAGGTATGAGTTTAAGTGTTAATGGTAAGGTTGTGCTGTTCAAAAAAGATGGTGAATATATGCTAATTTCATCACTTGATAGACATTAAAATTTGTAACTGAGTTTAGGAGTGATCGATTACAAAGCTTTAACTTCAAGACTTCAAAGCTTTAATCAGTACAAACATCTACAAACAGACTCAGGAGCATATTATATTTTTTACCTTCACATAGTTGTTCACGTTACAGGAGATATCAAATAATCAAATGTAGTTTGTAGTGTAGTGGTTGACCGATATTGGTTTTCCAATGTGCAACACCGATATTTAGAGAGCATGATGGCTGATAAAATACAGATAAACAATTTAACAGCAGGAAATCAGATGTACTCAAAATATCTAAAGTGAAAAAACAATGAAAACAGAATATGTTGACTATCCATTGATAAATATATTGGTTGATTATAAAACCGACCCAAGTGAAAATTGACACTCTTGTGGCCAAGTGAACACGTTTTAAGTGATTCAGAGCCCTAGTAGGAACATATGTAAACCCTAGTTGGATTGCCCGCAGCATGTCTTTTACTGAAACGCTGTAAGATATTACAGATTTAAAAGCTATACGATAGTGTGTAGTCTTCCCCCCCCCACTGTATTGCTTACGTACCTGCCCGTGATGTGTTCATTTAAGGTTTTACCGCTGAACATACGTCAACTGAAAGCGATTTACCGATCAAAATAAGAGCTTATATTAAATAAAAAATAAAATCCTGCAGTCATGTTAGAGGACATAATTTAAGATTCAAGAACTTTTGCTGGAGATAAGCAGATTTTGAAAAAATATACTTTGAAATAATTAATGCAACAGCAAAGAAACGTTTCTGAATTCAAGCTTTTTTCTTTTTTTATTATTTGTTATTTTTTTAAGGTAAATTCCACTCATTTAATTCTGTTTTCATTACTTATTTCATTTTACTTTTGTCCAAATGTAATCATGGCAGTTTGTCTGAAATAACACAACAATTTCGGATGTGTTACGCACGACTTGCACATGGTCGGGAGCAGGTGTAAATTTAGTTTGTACCGATCTAACATTTTGAAAATACAAAAACTCATGAATCCGGAAATTGACATCAGACTGGCTTTATGAACAATTTACACACAAATTAATTCTGCTTGTGTTTCATGAATGGGGCCCAATCAGATTCTGTGCTAGGATGTGCAGTCGAGTTGAACCTCCTGGGAATGTATTTATACCAATTTTAGCCACAGGAAGTGGGTAAAAACATAAGTGATGTTTCAGGTTGTGATAAAAGGATAATTGTATTTGTTTATTAATTTTTGAACGTGTTAAACCGTCAACTATTAGCGCATTCATGTTCCCAGACCTACTTCTAATAAAAGTTTATGTGATTGCTTCACTTTGGGAACAAGCCACAAATTAGTGAACCAAAATGTCCTTAATGTGATATTATAATGTTGTTATACACAGGAAAGAATGTGGTGCATCAGTTGACAGTGTCATTGGAGGACCTTTATAATGGAGCCACTAGAAAGCTGGCTGTCCAGAAGAATATAATCTGTGAAAAGTGTGAAGGTAACTGAAATTCATTATATTATTGGTTAATACACTTAATTACAAAAAATATTCATTCTACATTTTAGTTTTTCTTGTAGTATTTCAATAGTTGAAATTCATACTGGCCTGTTTCTTTAAAAAAGGATTGATCATTTATTTGCACTGCAGGTCGGGGGGGCCGTAAAGGAGTGATAGAAGTGTGTTCAGTGTGCCGTGGGGTGGGCGTACAGGTCCGATTACATCACTTAGCACCTGGCATGGTACAGCAGATATCAACAGTCTGTGCTGGCTGTCAGGGACAAGGCCAACGACCCGGTCACCGTGACCGGTGCAAAACATGTGCTGGTCGCAAGATACTACGGCAGAAGAAGATTCTTGAGGTGCACATTGATAAAGGTAAGAATGTGATAAGATAAGGATTTGAAAAGCACAGTACAGTTCAGAACAGCTATTATAGCTACTACAGTACATTTTGTTAATGTTTGGCTATGTCTTATTGTAGGTATGAAAGATGGACAGAAAATAGTATTCCATGGGGAGGGGGACCAGGAGCCTGGCCTTGAACCTGGAGACATTATCATTGTATTAGACCAAAGAGCACATCCAGTTTTCACCAGGTAAAGCAGTCTGTATCAGTAAAAGTCGGGATACATAACGGGGTGAATTTACTAAACATTTGCGCAACTTTTGCATGTGGAATTTCAGCTCATCCACATGTAAACCCATCTAGATTAAAGGAATATTCTGTTCAATACAAGTAAAGCTCAATCAACATAATTTATAACATAATGTTGATTACTACAAAAATTTCATTTGACTTGTCTCTCATTTTCTTTAAAACAAAAAATCTGGGTTACAGTGAGGCATGACGAAAACAATTCCTGTTAACATGATTTAGGTGTTATAAAAAAATCACACTTCTAAACCTTTACTTTGTAAGGTTTTATCCAATTAAACTTCATTGCCTTCATTAAGTAAAGCAGTAAACCCTGTAATCCTGGTAAATGATGACATTTAAGCCACTTTGAAGCTCTAATAATACACATGTTTTATCAGAAGAATGAATGTATAAGTGCTTTTATAGAATGATAAGCTTCACATTTCTGGCTTTTAACACTCCAAAAAATTGCCCCATTCACCTCCATAACTTAACTTGTATTGAACCCTGAATATTCCTTTGAGCAGGCGCAATCAGTTTTGCATCTTCGGTGTTGAAATTAAGTAATTGTTGTTATTTTCCGTGCAGACACACCTATTTCTATAAGAATTAGGTACATTATAGATTGTGCTTAGTAAAAATCATGCCAGTAGTAATACAGCAAATGATGAAGTGTTATAACCTAGCAAAAATCCCAATGTGCAGTGCAGTCAGATCCACTCTCGTCATGTTAAAATAAATTATTCAGGTGTCTTTATCTCGGTACCGGATTCATGCTAATTGCATGTTGCACAGATTTTGTAGGTGTGTTACCTTGTATGCATAATTCCTTGAATCGGGTGCTAAACCTTCGCAGACAATTATAATCCTACATTTTGAGATGAGCACTGTTTATGTTTGGGCACACAGAGTAGCATCATTGATTGTAATGATCTCAGTGTCCTGGAGAGGGCAGTACAGTTTCTTTTGTGTTCTTTATATGGTATGGTCTTTCACAATACTTGGTAATCGGGGAACAGAATGTGTAAATATTATTTAAGGAAAAAAGGATTAAATGCGTTCCTTTTTTCAGACAAAGAGAGGACCTCAACATGAGCATTGAGCTACAGTTGGTCGAGTCATTATGTGGTTTTCAAAAACCCATCAAGACACTAGACAACAGAACTATACTCATCACATCCCATCCAGGTAATCCCTCCTACATTATAGTGTGCAAGCATTACATGCAGGTCTCAATATAACATCTACATCTACATTGGTCACTGTTGGTGGATCAGTGAGTCATGACATCTATATACAAGAGGTCATGAGACATCAGTGTAGAGAGTACGTCACAAAATCACTTGGCAGATGGTGCAAATATCTTTGCCTACTCCAGAGACCCACAGGGATCCTTAATGACTTGTTGACTGATAGCACCTGATATTCAGGGATGTGTGTGGCATTTAAAACATTATTTCTTGTAGTCCATCCAGACTGTGCTCAATATGGTCTACCAGGTTGTCTGCTTTTTTACATTAGCTGGTAATTTGGACATCTGTGGAAACTTCTTAACTCCTAGAATCATATTTTATCAGATATGATCCTAAATATTAACTTAAAGGAATATTCTGGGTTCAATTCAAGTTAAGCTCAATCGACAGCATTTGTCTCCCTCATTCCTCTCCTTCTAAATTGAGGTTACAGGGAGGCACTAACAATAGAAGTGAATGGGGCAGAGAGTTAAACGCAGAAATGAAGCACACACTGTTTTGTTAAAACTTGTGTATTGTTTTTACTGTCGTTTAGGGTTTTAATGTTTATGTTGTGGTGTCGTCATGACAGTGAAGTTGTAAAATTGAATTTAACGTTACACAGAAAAGATTAGATTGTGCTTTAACATGATTGTAGTGTAATAAAACATTGTTCACATTTTGTGGCTATATTTTTGAAACGGTGAGGATTTTTACGTTTACGGATTGGCCCAATTTACTTCCATAGTAAGTGCCTCGCTGTTACCTTTTTGTATTAAAGTAAATGATGGACAAAATGTCAAAAATGAGTCAAACGTTTATTTTTTGTGGTAATTGACATTATGCCACAAATGCTGTCGATTGAGCTTGACTTGAATTGAACCTGGAATATTCCTAAATCTAAAATGAAATTGGTCATTGCAAAGTAGATGCTACAGATTACACAAGCAATGTATGTGTATTGCAAATCTTTTTTAATTCTTTGTCTAATGAATAGGGGAGTTGATCAGACCTGGAGATAAGAAATGTGTTCTGAATGAAGGGATGCCTATGCACCGTCGTCCATTTGAGAAAGGCAAACTCATCATTCTTTTCAGTGTAAGTGCAAATTCTTGAAAACAGTCATTTGTTTTACTTTAATGATGCTGTAAGTGATTTTAGCCATTCTAGAATTTTCACAAGATTAGCCGTTGGATTAGCCATGCCCCCTCTTTCCAAAACCCTGCAATCCAAAGATACCAAATGAGCTTTATTGAGTCCAACATCGAGCAGAAATGGTTATCAAAAACAACAGCAGCAAAATAGTGCCCTCAATTGACAAATGTTATGAGCAACATAGCATTAACTACTTACAGAGTCTAGAGCTGTCACAGAGACCGGTGAGATATCTCAGGACACTTATTTAATTAATGTCTTTCAGGGAGTAGTACAAAATTGTGCATAACTTTTTTTGCATGGAAATCACTTACAGCACCTTTAAGGAGAGTGTTTGTTAATCAAACCTTGAAATTAATTTGATATTTGATTTAAAGGCCTCCACAATAAGTCTCTGTATATGTACTCCGATGAGCCAAAACGTTATGACCAACTGACAATGTTCCGAGGAGGGACAAAGCCGTGGCTATCCCGTCTGGTCCGAACCAACAGAAGATCTACTGTTGCACAAGTCACAGAACATTTTAATGATGGTTACAGGAGGAATGTTTTACAACACTCAGTGCCTCCTACATAAACATTGTTGCAGACCGATAATGCACCCTGCCACACTGAACACATTGTTCAGGAATGGTTTGAGGGACATGATGAAGAGTTCAAGGTGTTGCCCTGGCCTCCAAATTCCCCAGATCTCAATCTGATTGATCATCTTTGGGATGTGCTTGACCAACATGTACAAACAAACATTGCTCCACCTCACAATTGCAGGAAGGATCTGCTTGTAATGTCTTGGTGCCAGATACCACAGGACACTTTCAGGGGTCTTGTAAAGTCCATGCCTCGGCGGGTCTACACTGTTTTGCCAGCACGCGGAGGACCAAATGCATATTAGTCAGTTGGTCATAATGTTTTGACTTGCAGTGTATATACCTATGTATACACATAAATGCAGTATATTTAGAATATCATCAAAAGTCTGCAAAATACAGAGGTGTGCTTTTATTTTAAGTCCTTCTCCACATGCTTTTAATTTCTCCTCACTTACAATGAGATTTACTGTGTGCTCTCTGTAAATAATTTTCTCAAGGTTGTCTTCCCTGAAGAAAACTTCCTCCCATTGAACAAACTAAAGGAGTTAGAGCGATTCTTACCTGGAAACCAAGCAAATACTGAGCCTGAAGGCATGGATGACGACCTCTATATATATGCTGACCTTGAAGACTGTGACCTGACCCATGAACGTCACCAATACCACTATATAGAGGAGGAAGACGTTTACCCTGGTGGTGGTGTACAGTGTCAAACCTCATAGAGATTGCTTGTCTTTTACCCCCAGTTAAACAACAAATGCCACCTCTGCTGGAACACAAAAAATTTAAAATAGAAAGGACCAGGAAATACGTTTATTACCTCTCAACTAGTTCTGTGCCTAGAATAAGACCTCTTAGTGCCAACCTCTTGTGTCATTGTTTGAAACGATGTCCCCATCCAAAATTGGGAGCTGATAATTAGTGACAAAGTGAGGGGATCTTTAAAATGACATCAAGCAGAGTTTTAAGACTGGTGCCACAGAGAATTGAAGAAGAGTTTATAGATATCAGTGTAGCAGTTTAAAAAGGTGGGGCGTTCAGCTAAGTAGTTTGTTCCATAATCCGAGAGAAATTTATCTTCAAGATTTATTAACATTGAGGATCAAGTTCTCATCATGAGTTGGACAAACCATTATAATCTTTGTTGTATTTTATATATTGCAAATTAATTGTGTGTTAAATGTAAGATAATTTGTTGATCTTGTTATTGTTGGACATTTTCTATATGCTGCCATCTGAATGCTAAATGTTTTTGTAGAACTATTTGAACTAATAGGGGAAATAACTTCATGGTTTAAAATGAAAGAAAAAAAGTTGAAGTTCAAAATAATGGCAAACTGTGAAGAAGTGGGAACTCAAAAAGCCTTATTTTGTAGAGCATGCTACTGTTTAATTTGCTTATTACGTTAACCTACTTGTATGTTGTCGACAGTGTACTGTCTGGCCAAATATCAACATTTCACACCAGGGCCACTTCCATTTAATTTAATCATGTTTGAGACATAACTGCCAAGGATTTTTAATGAAAAGGAGCATTTTCATGTTGCATTTGTTTGAAGTTTATTTAACAATTCAGACTTCTATTTAGTAACTTGATTTTAAAATGAAAAATAATAATAATCAATGTTTGGAGAAAGTTATACACCATTCAATTTTTAAATAGTTTTGCAGCCAACGCGCACACCTCTGATTTGAGATCAAGTCTTTTGATCGCTTTTATGAAAGGGTTTTTTGCCACGCATTTCTGTTAACACAGTCCTGCTCTGTCTACATTTCAAGGACATTAATTTGGAGACTGTAAATGCAGTTTTATTTCTTTATAATGCTATTCATTTCTTTTCTCATGTCTCCCTGCAGAAAAGTGTTCTGTACGATAATTTTATTATCTGTATTGTCTTTGAAGAATACTTTTAAAAAGTGTAAAATTATGACCAATAACTTTGACATTTGTAGTTCTATTTATAAATTAAATGTAACAATGTTATTCATTTAGTCAGTTTTGTATTTGGGGGTTGGATGTTAGATTTACTATATAATACTACACTGCGTGCCCAATTATTAGGCAAGTGAGTATTCTGATCTTATTATTTTTATGCACATTTTTAAACTCCAAACCATATAAACTTGAATGCTTGTTGGATTCAACCATTTTCAGGTGGTATGTATTTGTGTAATGAGGGAGGGTGTGGCGAAAGTGACTAACAACTTATATCAAGGTGTGCATAATTATTAGGCAGCTTCATTGCCTCAGATAAAATGGGCCAAAAAAGAGATTTAACACACTGAGATGTAAAATGACTTTCAGATGGATGCAACACTCTTGAAATAGCTAAACTATTGAGGCATGACCACCGGACAATCAAAGGTTTTGTTGAGAATAGACAACGGGCATAAAAAAAAACCCATGGAGAAGAAACGGTGCAAATTAACTACAAAAGACTTTAATTAAAGAATAATTAAATGTGAAGCTACCATGAACCCATTATCCTCCAGTGCCACCATATTCCAGAACTGCAACCTACCTGGAGGGCCCAGAAGTACAAGGTGTCAAGTGCTCAGAGACATGGCCAAGGTCAAGAAGGCTAAAACAGGACCGCCACTAAATATATTCACAAGTTGAAGTGTCAAGATTGGGCAAATAAATACCTGAAGACAGATTTTTCATAGGTTTTATGGACTGATGAAATGAGAGTGACTCTTGATGGACTAGATGGATGGGCCCATGGCTGGAACACTAATGAACACGGCATCACTTCGAGTACGGCGCCAGCAAGGTGAAGGATGGGTACTGGTATGGGCTGCTATCATTAAGGATGAGGTATCTGGACCTTTGCTGAAGATGGACTGAAACCCAACTCCCAAACATAATGGCAGTTTCTGGAAAGTACTTTCTTCAAGCAGTGGTACAGGAAGAAGTCTTTATGCAGGACAATGCTCCATCACATGCATCCAAGTACTCCACTGTTTGGCTAGCCAGGAGAGCCTCAAAGATGCCCAAATAATGACTTGCCCCTTCCTCACCTGACAAACTCGTGGGCCCATCTGAAATGTGAGATTTACTGTGAGAGAAGACAATTCACCTCTTTGAACAGCATTTGGGAGGCTGTGGTTGCTGCTTCAGCCAAAGCTGATTATGAACAGATAAAAAAAAACTGACAGAATCCATGGATGGAAGGCTCATGGCAGTTATTGAAAAGGGTGGCTATATTGGTTTCTAAACATTTTTGAAAGGCCAAAAAAATTATTTTTAATTGTCATTTTGTGTTACTTATTTATTGAATAAACAATTGAGTTGGGAGAAAGTATTTTTGTAATTTAGTTGCATAATAATTGTGCACTCATATATTCTGCTGAGAAAGACAAAACTCACTTTTTCTTTGGTAAACATTCAGGTTTGAGGTTCAATAACATTTTGGATTGACTGAGAGCATTGTGCTTGTTCAACATTAAAATTAATCCTGAGGAATACAATTTGCCTAATAATTGGGCACACCGTGTGCACATATATTTATACAGTACAGCCGTGGCTTAAAGTATTGGCAGTGACATACATTTTGTGTTTCACAAAGTTTTCTGCTTCAGTTGTTGTGGTGTGTTGATTCACATTGTTTCTAGATTATTGTGCAGAGTGATCAGATGCATTTTAAATAGGGCTGTCAATCGATTACAATTTTTAATAGAATTAATTACACGGTGTCCCGATTAATTAATCGTGATTAATCGCATATACAAATATTTGCTGATAAAGCCCATCATATAACAATAATTCAAGATATAATGATTATACATATTTATATCAATATATAATTATACATAGTTATCTTTAAATATTTAAAAATTATATATATATTCAGATAATTACAATGCATTACATTCCTGTAGCAGAAGAGTTAATCATTGATAAGACCTTACAAAAAGCGGCTTTAGAATACAATGTATTGTTTACTACCATATTATTGATCATAAGTCAATCATTGGCATACAGTTCACAGCAATCCATTTCACAAGTGAATTTGTCAATCAGTTGGAGCTTTATTATGAGGGCTTGTTTAAGGACCCGTCAATTTACACGTACGTCAGACATGCTTGTGTAGCGTCTCGGGTGTGTTGTCATAAACATAAAATGTTTAGGTCACTGTGTCAAGTTAAATATAGTTTAATACTCAATCTTTAAACACATCTTGAGATCCCTTGGTTCAGATTTGCGCTCCATCAAGTGTTTTGAACGCAAGAACGTAACACATGTTTGTGTTGTTCTGCCTACTGAAGTGTTTTCTTCACTGTATAAACTGTGCATTGCTCATACAGGTGAAATTTCACTTACTGCCCTCTGGAGTAAACATGTGGTACTACAAGCTTGCATTATGGTCCGTTAAATCGACAGCCCTAATTTTAAGTCATTGCAAAAGCTTTATTGACCAAAACAATCAACTTTATCACAAAAACCCCAATTTCACTGTTTTTTGGCCCTGGCACGAAATGACCAGCTAACATAATTTCACTAATCACATCAGCAGTGTGAATGAGTACTAGTGAGGTCAAATCACTCTATCTGATTGGATTATAAGAGCAGACTGATGCTATAAAAGGAGGGAAGAAGTGCTTCCAATCATTGTGTTTTTGTTCACAATGTTTACCTCTAAATAAAGATTTGCAGCCATCATCGCTTTGCATCAAAATGGCCTCACATGCAAGGACATTGCTGCAAAGAATATTGCACCTGAAAGAACCATTTACTGGATCATCAAGAATTTCAAGGAGAGAGGTTCAACTGCAGGGAAGAAGGCTTCAGGACGTTCCAGAGTTTCCTCCTGAGGAGTCAGCTAAGGAGTAATGTCACCACCGGTGCAGAGCTTGCTCAATATTGGCAGCAGGCTGGTGTGAGTGCATCTGCACAGTGAGACGAAGACTTTTGGACAATGGCCTGGTGTCAAGAAGGGCAGCAAAGAAGCCACTTCTCTCCAAGAAAAACTTCAAGGACAGACTGAAATTCTGCAGGAAGTACAAGGATTGGACAGCAAAAGACTTGTGCAAAGTTATTTTCTCTGGAAAATCAATATTCTGGAGAAGAAAAGGTGAACACTACCATGAGTCCTGTGTCGTGCCAACAGTGAAACATCCTGAGACCATCCATGTGTGGGGTTGCTTTTCATCCAAGGGAGTGGGCTCTCTCACAATTCTGACTAAAATCGCTGCCATGAATACAGAATGGTATCAAAACGTCCTGCAAGAACAACAACTCCAAATGATCCAGGAGCAATTTGGTGATGATCCGTGCATTTTCCAGCATGATGGAGCACCATGTCACAAGGCAAGAGTGATAATGAAGTGGCTCGGAGATCATTACATTGAAATTTTGTATCCGTGGCCAGGCAACTCCCCGGATCTTAATCCCATAGAGATCCTGTGGTCAATCCTCAAAAGGCAAGTGGACAAGCAGAAGCCCACAAATTGTGATCAACTCCGAGCACTAATAAGGTAAGAATGGATCGCCATCAGTCAGGATTTGGCCCAGAAGCTGATATCCAGCATGCCAGAATGAATTGAAGAGGTTATGATGAACAAGGGTTAACACTGTAAATATTGACTCTTTGCATAAATTGAATGTTTTTGCAAATAAAAGCCTTTAAAACTCATGAAATGCTTATCATTGTTTTCCAGAATACCATAGAAACATGTGAAAAAGTGTGTTTGCAAAACACAATTTATGTCACTGCCAATATTTTTGGCTACAGCTGTAGAGCAGGGGTACCTAATTGAGTTAGAAATTAAGATGTATGAACTTGTATACCAATGTCACTTTATTGGAGACCTAGTGAAAAAAATCAATCAACTGACATCTAGAAAGACTCATGAATTATTCATGCTTGAATTTTAATTGAATTGCAGCAATATTGGCATCCTATTTACCAACACTAAGATACTTTGAGATGTACACTGCAAAGCAATATTATACCCTTAATTTAAAAAACAAAAAACTGTGTAATCAGAATAGAAACCACACGGATAACTCCCATATAGTATTGCAATAACAGTTTACATGCATGCAGTATAAGTACATGTGCTGGGCCAAGTGTTAAAACACACTAAACCACTAGAATCAAAACAAAATTGTACCATATGAATTCTAAATATCAGAATTCTGAATGTACACTAGTACAAATATGTGAAAATCCAAGACTTCTGAGAAGGTACACTGAATATTTGTCTTTGCTCACATTGATCAAAGAAATCACAATCACATGTAAGATGTGAAACTCCAACAATGGTCAGCAAAAAACCCAGTACATTGACCATATTCATTTTGATATGGTTAAATCTTGCATGCAGATATTATCACGGACAATACTACAACGCCCTTAATAATAGAAACAGACCACTACATCCATGCAGTTTTGTATGTTTTCCACTAGAGGCTTGAGAGTAAAGGTTAGTTTTTGGAAGTTCGATGCACTTAGTGGCAGATGTTGGGAGAGGTCCTCCATCTCATGACTGCTGTGGTACCAGTTTAACTGAAAGGTGTTTGTGTTTCTTTCCCCTCCAAAATACTGATTACATTATTAGAGCTTTAAATGGAACACTGATTTCATGGCAGGCCTATAAAGCCATAGACAAAAGTGTAGTATGCGGGGGTAATGCATTCAGAATATATAAACACAAGACAAGTGTAAGAGTCCATATCAGGCAGGAAGGGACTCAGGGCTTCCAGAGTTTAAGTAGGCCATCCTCGCTGTAAGTGGCGATGAGATTTTGATGAGGGTGGTGAGTTATGCCAATTACATATTTTTCATGTACCTGTGGGTGATGTACACAAATACACTTAGTTCAGTTAAAGCAGGAAAATTGCAAAATAGTATGCAGAGACAATGATTAGTAAGACTTTCATAGGTAAATTTTTTCGAAAACTTTAAGCACTGTGTTTCTGTGGTGCTATGAAAATAGCTGTTTGTCTTGAGAGGCCCGCTTAGACACGCCCCAACAACGTTGTTAAACCAATGCTGTGTATTGGGGACAGAACTATCTCTTTGTCTGACCTTTTGTACAAATAAGTTAACATGGTCAATGTCAACAAATTTTCTTATATGACTAGTGGCCAACATATAGTGCAAAAATCATAACTAGGGCTGTCAATCGATTACAATTTTTAACTGAATTCGTTACATCATATGGCATTGAATTACTCAAATTAAATGTTGCATGTCAATATTTGATGAAAAAGGCCCCCAAGTTAATAAAAATATTAGGCCTAATTATAAAAATAATAATATTATAATATCAGTTAATACAAAGACATTAATTTATTGTGGCAGACAACATATAAAGCATTGATTAGACAATACAAAAAGTGGCTTTCAATCTATTTGGTTTATTTCTATATCATTAAAATTAAGACTATCACTGGCCAATTGTTCACAGAGAGTTCATCAATCTGTCGGTAGACATAAGACCTGTTCTTGCGTTCCAACTGTACATACGTCAGAAGAATGCTTTTGTTGAATCTCACTGTTGTTGTGTCATGTTTCACAGGTTTTTAGTGTTTCTAGCCATAAATTATGAATTTTTTAGGATGCTGTTTCAAGTTAAAGGTAGTTTGAAACTTTTAAAAGCTTGTCTCGAGACCCTTGCACTCTGCTCCAACAGTCTTTGATTAGCTATAAGTTTGTTGCCTTTAATGCTGGAGCTGCACATATTGCCCCCTGCTGACTGCTAAAAATTTGTAATTACGGTGGTGCAATTAGTTGTGTTAATTTTTTTAACACATAATTATTTAAATATAATTCATCGCACTGAATTAACGTTTATTAACGTTTAATCGACAGCCTTAGTCATAACATTTCTTTGTCTTAAATTTGTAAAAATTCTAAAAACTTTTTATTTCCTGATTTAAATTGGATTTTGAACCTCAGGCTTTCAACGTAGCCTCAGACACCATCTTTATATGATACTGTTCACTGTCCCTAATGTGCATATCCATTTGGAATATAGAGAGGGCAACTTCTGTGAACCTGTCAAACTTCACCTAAGTAAAACTAAAGTTAAAGGCTGCATATCTCATGGCTTTCCAGCACGTGATGTGAGGGTGGACGGTACCGTGAGTGTTCTCTCCAGCTTGCCAGTGACGGTGCTGAAGCAGTACAGCACATAGTCTTCTCCCACGCAATAAATCCACTCTCCACGAGGAGACAACGTGCAGCACACAAAGTCTGCCCCATCTTTTACGCCTGAACAGAAACTTCTCATCACCTGGTATAGAAGGGGAGGGAGCAGAGTTAGAGCAAAGATGTGCTGCGTAAAGAAAGTGCCAAAAATGATGAGCAGAGTGAGTCATCTAGTGAGGCAAGGAATGAGTGGGTGAGGTGACTCAATTGGGCAGGCGTAATTACTCCATCAGACGGCTGGATTATAAAGCATGTAGCTATTTTTAGCAAACTGCACAACACACAGGTTGGCTGCTGGGCATATGCTCTCACAAAGTTAAAAAATGTAACCTGGTAATGTTTGATTCCCACAATTTGATAATACAATATTGAACATCACTAAAACTTCTGTTCAAAATTCAGCAATTAACCATGGATTATTAAGCATAAATGGCATACATTGGTGCCATCTTAAAGGAATAGTTTACCCAAAAGTACCAAATAAGCAGTTTTGTGCGTTTTAATCTAAAGAGTCTTCTGAATATTCGCCTTTGTTGTAGCTCTTCTTTATCCAACATATTCAAACTGGTACATCTCATTTAAAGGAATATTCCAGGTTTAATACAAATTAAACACATTCAGCAGCATTTGTGGCATAATGTTGATTACAACAAAAATGTATTTTGAATCACCCTCCTTTAAAAAAATAAATAAATCTGGGTTACATTAAAGCACTTACAATGAAAGTGAATCCGTAAACGTTGAAATACTCACTGTTTCATAAGTAGAGGCACGAGACGTAAACATTATGCATGTTAAAATGAATTCAGTGTGATAAAATCAGGGCTGTAAACACCATAGACATTGAGGGGGACATGTTCCCCCCGAATATTCAGAATACTGTTCTATTGATATAAGTTTTTTCCCATGGTTGATTATTAAATTCTTACATTTTGTCCCCCCCAATCCTGAGCATCCTTGGATAAAATCACTTCCTAACCATATCTGTGTAAAGTCATATCCAATTTTACAACTTCGTTGCCATGACGACACAACGTCGTAAACCCTAAAGCCTTATAAAAACTTTAAAACGATGATTTAAAAAACGTTACAGCTCAAATAATACATACGTTTTAACAGAAGAATTAATGTAAGTGCTTTTATAAATTTATAAGCTTCACATTTCTGGCTTTAAACCCTCAAAAAATTGGCACCATTCACCTCCATTGTAAGTGCCTCACTGTAATCTCGATTTTTGCTTTTTTAGCAAATTTTGGAGTAATATGCCACAAAAGCTGCAGCTTGAACCCAGAATATTCCATTGTTAACAACACACAATAGAAGCTATGCTGTTATTATAAAATATGCACCGGTGCACACAATTTTTAGTCTGAGTGTGATTCAGAACGAGTAAATAATGAAGGCGTTTTTAGGTGAACTATGGTACGTACTTAACTGACATAAAGGAAAATTCTGTGCACCCAGCTATGTAGCATCAAATGTTGGCCAATGTTCTCACCTGGCCATGAATGTTCATAACAACCACAGTGTTGGTCCTATTACACACCACAAAGTGCTCAGGGGTCTTCGGGACGAGCACAACATTGTTAACAGTGATGTCTGTACCCTCTGGAATGTCAGGCGATTTTATTGTGTGGGTGCAATCCATTGTCTTCATGTTCCAGATCTGATAAAAAGGCAGTTAAGTGAGAAGATCCACAAATTTAAAATGCATATAATGTGTGGTTCACCACAGTATAAACACTTACCTTTACCGTCCCATCTGCCGATGCACTAATTACACGCTGGCCATCGTGTGAGAAGATAACGTCATTTACATAAGAGGTATGGCCTCGAAACTCCTTCAGTGTCTTTCCTGATTTTAAACCGTGAAGTCTGATAAAACAAATTCAGAAATTAGAAATGGAACCAATTTACTGCAATCCATAAAAACAGCTTATTTTTTGTAAATGTATACAGAGGCAAATGGGAAAGCAAGCTTAAACCACGAAAAGGAGACTTAAAACTCATGACAGTTTTAAAGGGTTAGTTCAACCAAAAATGAAAATTCTGTCATAATTTCCTCCTCCTTATGTTGTCCCACAGCCTCAGTCCTCATTCACTTCCATTGCATGCTTTTTTTTCTTCCATACAATGAAAGTGAATAGTGATTGAAGTTCCCAGGTAAAAAGTCATGCTTGTTTGGAATGGCATGAGGGTGTTTAAATGTTTTGGGTTGAACTTGCCCTTTAAGGCCATACATCAAGATCATAATGGAAGAATACAGCAAAATTACCAACTTTGTCTTCAACCTTAACATGATTCTAACATCTTTACTGAAATAATCTATTTCTCATGCACATGAGATTCACCATGTGCCATGAGAGTTTAGCAATGATGCTTAGTCTGAAGTACTGCACTCAAGACTGAAAGAGATAGAGAGAGAGAGAGAGAAATATAGAGAGAGACTTTGGGTGTGGGCGCGTGACAGAATATTCCTAATGGCATATCACATCTAATCCATTATGATGCATTTTAATTTCTGCCAATCACATCCTCTCTCTGACTACAACAGCATTTATATCAGTTAAAAAAAATACAACTTTGATGTGCATTCGCTCCAAAAAAGGCCAGCTATACAGTATACATAATCTGTAATGCCAGGCTGGCATTCACGTGTCTCCTTCACACACTACAGAGCAGTATGTATCAATAAGGGGCCAATAGCAAAGCCCCATCCCCCCTCCCTTTCCGGCTAAGGAGTCGCAATGACAAAACGTCTGCCTCAGTCAGCCCCTCTTGCCTGCTTGGGTAGCTGAGCAAGGAACAGAAACTCCTTATCCGTGCACACTCTCTCTCTCTCATGCACGTGAGCAATCATGCTTCCTTCCACCCACATGCACCATGAGTGCCTAGAACAGACACCCAGCCTTGGATATACCGCAGTCAGGTCTGAGAAGAGAGAGAGAAACACTGGGTCTGGGCATGTGATGGAATTTTCCTAATGATGTTTAACACCCAGAACAAGATTTAAAATGTTCTCCATCTCCGCCTTCTCTGTATACATAGAAACCATTGCAAAATATTTCACCTGTAGCCTACTGTTCAGACTCTGATTATAGCATAGCAACTTATAATCGTTTTCATATAATCATCTCATGATCCGAAAACAGCAGATTCTGTTAAAAATACAGTTGCATTCATTCTTTGTGTTTTTCCACTAAGCAAATGAGAATATCAAAGCAATTATATTAAACTGTGCAAACAACCCATGCCAAATCTGGTTAATGCACCTACAAAATAAAAGCTGACCTGACTAATAAGAGAGAAAAACTGTCGCAGCTTCTAAAACCATGACAAGACAAAGTAAACAAAGAATGCCCATCTGCAGTACGGGTATTAGGCTTTTTACATCAAGATATAGATGCAACATATCTACAACATAGCAGTCTTTTTTGACCAATTCGTTTCCATGACCTTTCCAGGCATTAGTGATTTCTGGATACAGATTTTTTTACCAATTATTTTGATTACGACCAATTTGCTAACAAATCATTCACACAAATTTATGACCCATTTCAACCAATTAATTGAGAAGAACGGACACAAAAGAACAATTCACTGACAATTTGGAAATCACAACGGCTTGCGAGTAAGTTTTCCTCTACAAAAGAGCCATTTTTAGAACATAAATGATTTTAGAGCAGAGAAAAACTTTATTTTTTGACATTTCAAAAATGTAATTCGCTGTTCGCTGTCCTTTTCCGCATACCGTGGCGCCGTTTTGTGGTCCATTCTGCATAACGCGGTGGCTCATTGTTGCTTATCGCGGCCCATTCGGTGCATTTCACGGCCGAACCACCGGCTGCTCGGTTCTCCCAATGGCCATTCCACCACTGATCGGCCAAAAAGTGCGTCAGCCCACCGGGAAAATGCCCGGTATGCCAGATTACCAGTCCAGCCCTGTTTGTTATATTATTTGTTGCAAATAGTTGTTTCATGTGATGTCACCATTAGGGTGATCTGTGTCCCCTTTGGTCAAGTCGAACCCTGTTAACACAATCTTAGTTCTCCTTGTTCATGTGCAACTAAAGTTAATCACTTAGTCAATTAATTGAGTAAAGTCAACTTATTATGGTTTTCAGTGTTGATGGAGCATAACATGTCACACCACAGTGTGTTAGAAAATGATTTAATGTGAACTATACAATGTACAAGAGAATACCAATTATAGCAGCAAGAGAAGAGAGAAATAGAAGTGCAATAAGTTGCAGAAATGTAATTAGATTAAATAAGGTTTTAAGAAATTTGTACAAATAAATACAATGTTAAACCTGATGATCTGGTCAAAGGAGGAACTTAAGATGTGGCTGCTGCCCTTGTTGAAGCAGAGACAGGTGACCGCTTTGCTGTGGGCTCGCTCGAACCTGCATAGACATTGCCCATTGTGAATTCTCCAAATCTGGAATAACAAAGTGATACATAACATCTTATTACAGACTGACTGAAGATAAATTATTTTAAGTAAATCTCAGCTGAGCTAGTTGTGTGCAATAATGTCTAGATAAGAATATCATAATTCAAGCGAAGTTGACAAATAGTTTCTGTGCTGCCTGAAATATTACATCGAGATCACACCCAAACATGGGTTCTTAAATAATAATAAAAGATCATCTAGCTTGAATAAAAAGTATTTATAGAGGAGGGCATATGGTACTTGTAGTACTCTACATTTCTGCATGTTAATAAAGGTCTGCAGTCACTGTAATCAGATGCAGTTTGATTAAAAGACTAAATATTTAAGAAATTAAGTTAAGCTTTAAGTTAAACTTTAATTAAGCTGCACTAGAGAAGTAGGAGTCAAGATAGAAAATAAGCATGTACTGATATATATATATATAGTACATGCTTATTTATCTATCTCAATCGATTACAATTTTTAATCAACTTAATTACATGGTGTCCCGATTAATTAATTGTGATTAATCGAATATACAAATATTTGCTGAGAAAGCCCCTCATATAAATATTATTCAATATATAATGATGAAATAATGATCTTTAAATATATATAAAATAAATAAATATATATATATATATATATATATATATATATATATATATAATAAAAAAAATTCAGATAATTAAAATGCATTACATTCTTGTGGCAGAAGAGTTAATAATTGATAAGACAATACAAAAAGCTGCTTTAGAATACAATGTATTGTTTACTACCATATTATTGAACATAATCCAATCATTGACATACAGTTCACAGCAATCCATTTCACAAGTGAATTTGTCAATCAGTTGGAGATGTATTATGAGGGCTTGTTTAAGGACCGTCAATGTACACCTGCATCAGACATGCTTGTGTAGCGTCATAAAATGTTTAGGTCACTGTGTCATGTTAAATATAGTTTAATACTTAGAACTCATCTTGAGATCTCTTAGTTTGGATTTGCACTCGATCAAGTGTTTTGAATGCAAGAACATAACGCATGTCTGTGTTGTTCTGCTGCTCACGGGTGTTTTTTTTTCACTGTATAAACTGTGCATTGCCACACAGCTGAAGTTTCACTTACTGCCCTCTGGAGTAGCTGGTTGGTACTACAAGCTTGCATTTCTCTTGCATTGTGATTAATTGCGTAACATTTTTTTACATGTTATTTTTAGTCAAATGAATCGCACTGAATTAACGCGTTAAATCGACAGCCCTAATAAATATATACATACATATATGTATTAGGGATGGGCATTTTGTCTACATCAAGTCCCAGAGGGGCAATGACATGTACATAACTGTATATATATTAACATCTCTCACAAATGTCTTTGGCTGCTGCATTGTGTCTTGTTGTTCCAGTGTATCATCTATTCATTATTATAGATTGTTATAAAATAATCGGTTACAAAATGTACAAAAGATTGCATAATCAAAATATAATGCATCATATTTTGTCTTTATGTGAAGATTCGCTGCCCAACTCAATGAAAGTATGTGCACAATGCACGTCTGAGTCTGTTCTTCCTTCAGGTTACCATAGTAATCTTAGTAAGCGTACACCAGTTTTTACTATGATGTGGTAAGTAGTTCAGTTTTGAAGATGCTGCATTCTGTTCGATTTAGCTGCGTTCTCTCTAGCTGTTTGAAACACTTCCCTGCTTTATGCACCGCTTCAGCGCGTTGATCCTGGTGTGTGTCTCCACAAGTATTCACTCATGTGAGGAAAGCCACAATGCTCCGTATTGTTGTTGCTTTGATGATTCATGAAGCATTCCATTTCCACCTTTCAACTGGGGAAATTGCAATGGAATGACACTTTATGTCGGGCTTCTAACTTGGAAACTCGTGTGGAAATCTTCAACTCCCATTTCATCGAGATGCAAGTGTGTGCTACATCACGCAAACATTTCAGCACCCAGAGCAGGGAGGTTTACAGTCAGTGACAAACATTCACTTTTATTAAATAATATCCATTAACAGGTCAAAGTTCTAACATTAAATGATAATAAAACGTGTTTAGCAAATGTTTTGCCGAGACAGGTCTTCAAAACACGGTTAATTAAATGCTAACTGACCTCAATTCGATAGAAAATTTGTGGGCAGAACTGAAAAAGCATGTGCAAGCAAGGAGGGCTACAAACCTGACACATTTACACCAGTTCTGTCTGGAGGAATGAGCCAAAATTTCAGCAACTTACTAGGAGAAGCTTCTGTAAGTCTACCCAAAACGTCTGACCCAAGTTAAACAATTTAAAGGCAATGCAACCAAATATTAACAAAGTGTATGTAAACTTCTGACCCACTGGGAATGTGATGAAAGGAATAAAAGCTGAAATAAATAATTCTCTCTACTATTATCAGTGTATATATACACACACACATATATATATATATATATATATAAAAAACTACCTTGCATAAGTTTGGCCAGTATGACTTTGTAATATAAGGTGTACGAAAGCATTTATAATAAAAAACGTATATCTTACTGTGACGGGTGATCATGCCTCTCTAGATCAGCTGATTACATTCTACCTAAGATCTAGCTAATAAACATTCTACCTTTCATTTCTCAATGTAATACAGTATTATGTGTTTAACCATGTCCACATGCAATACTCTATAAGTAAAATTTGGTCAGAGGACCAATTTAGATGCTAGGGGTAGGAGTGATAGCCATACCTGTATATTCCCATCCTGAGCTCCAGAAGCAACTACGTCTGAGTCATGACTGACTGCCAGACACAGCACAGCCTTATCCATCCTCATGAA
Source organism: Xyrauchen texanus (assembly GCF_025860055.1). NCBI lineage: Eukaryota > Metazoa > Chordata > Actinopteri > Cypriniformes > Catostomidae > Xyrauchen > Xyrauchen texanus. Next base: position 9,466,183 of record NC_068280.1, on the reverse strand, counting down.
ATTATCCTGAACTTGGTACTTCAGATCCTATTCACAGAAAAGACATAGACAAAGGCAAATCATTACACATAAGATTCAACCTCACACAAACTACGGGTTAGATAATCCATTTAATCATGTCAAAATGATCAGATTTGAAGTGTATTCACACAAACACTGGAGGCCAAAAGTTTGGAATAATGTACAGATTTTGCTCTTATGGAAAGAAATGGGTACTTTTATTCACCAAAGTGGCTTTCAACTGATCTTAATGTATAGTCAGGACATTAATAATGTGAAAAATTACTATTACAATTTGAAAATATTGTTCAGAACTTAAACTACTTCAAAGAGTTCTCATCAAAAAATTCTCCATGTGCAGCAATGACAGCTTTGCAGATCCTTGGCATTCTAGCTGTCAGTTTGTCCAGATACTCAGGTGACATTTCGCCCCACACTTCCTGTAGCACTTGCCATAGATGTGGCTGTCTTATCGGGCACTTATCATGCACCTAACAGTCTAGCTGATCCAACAAAAGCTCAATGGGGTTAAGATCCACAACACTCTTTTCCAATTATCTGTTGTCCAATGTCTGTGTTTCTTTGCCCACTCTAACCTTTTCTTTTTGTTTTTCTGTTTCAAAAGTGGCTATTTCTTTGCAATTCTTCCCATATGGACTGCACCCCTGAGTCTTCTCTTTACTGTTGTACATGAAACTGGATTTGAGCGGGTAGAATTCAATGAAGCTGTCAGCTGAGGACATGTGATGCGTCTATTTCTCAAACTAGAAACTCTGATGTACTTGTCCTCTTGTCTATTTGTACATCTGGCCTTCCACATCTCTTTCTGTCCTTGTTAGAGCCAGTTGTCCTTTGTCTTTGAAGAATGTAGTGTACACCATTGTATGAAATCTTATTTTTTTTTTTGGCAATTTCAAGCATTGTACAGCCTTTGTTCCTCAAAAAAATGTTTGACTGATGGGTTTCTAGAGAAATATGTTTCTTTTTTGCCATTTTTGACCTACTATTGACCTTAAGACATGCCAGTCTATTGCATACTGTGGTAGCTCAAAAACAAACACAAAGACAATGTTAAGTTTCATTTAACAAACTAAATAGCTTTCAACTGTGTTTGATATAATGCCAAGTGATTTTCTAGTACAAAATTAGCAATTTAGCATGATTACTCAAGGATATGGTGGTGGAGTGATGGCTGCTGGAAATCTCAAAATCTCTAGATTATTCCAAACTTTTGAAGGAGAAACACCCATATGATATGTATACAGTGCATCTGGAAATTATTCACAGTGCTTCACTTTTTCCACATTTTGTTATGTTACAGCCTTATTCCAAAATGGATTAAATTCATTATTTTCCTCTAAATTGTACAAACAATACCCCATAATGACAACATGAAAGAAGTTTGTTTGAAATCTTGCAAATGTATTAAAAATAAAAAACGAAAAAAAAATCACATGTACAGAAATATTCACAGCCTTTACATTGACACTCAAAATTGAGCTCAGGTGCATCCTGTTTCCACTGATCGTCCTTGAGATGTTTCAACAACTTGATTGGAGTCCACCTGGGGTAAATTCAGTTGATTGGACATGATTTGGAAAGGCACACACCTGTCTATATAAGTTCCCACAATTAACAGTGCATGTCAGAGCACAAACCAAGCCATGAAGTCCCAGGAATTGTCTGTAGACCTCCGAGACAGGATTGTATCGAGGCACAGATCTGGGGAAGGGTACAGATCAATTTCTGCAGCATTGAAGGTCCCAATGAGCACATTGGCCTCCATCATCTGTAAATGGAAGAAGTTTGGAACCACCAGGACTCTTCTTATAACCAAACTAAGTGATCGGAGGAGAAGGGCCTTAGTCAGGGAGGTGACCAAGAACCCGATGGTCACTCTGACAGAGCTCCAGCGTTTCTCTGTGGAGAGAGGAGAAACTTCCAGAAGAACAACCATCTCTGCAGCACTCCACCAATCAGGCCTGTATGGTAGAGTGGCCAGACGGAAGCCACTCCTCATTAAAAGGCACATGACAGCCCGCCTGGAGTTTGCCAAAAGGCATCTGAGGGACTCTCAGACCATGAGAAACAAAATTCTCTGGTCTGATGAAACAAAGATTGAACTCTTTGGCCTGAATTGCAAACGTCATGTCTGGAGGAAACCAGGCACCGCTCATTACCTGGCCAAAACCATCCCTACAGTGAAGCATGGTGGTGGCAGCATCATGCTGCGGGGATCTTATAACAGGACAACGACCCTAAGCACACAGCCAAGATAATAAAGGATTGGCTACAGGACAACTTTGTGAATGTCCTTGAGTGGCCCAGCCAGAGCCCAGACTTGAACCCGATTGAACATCTCTGGAGAGATCTGTAAATGGCTGTGCACCGACGCTCTCCATCCAACCTGATTGAGCTTGAGAGGTCCTGCAAAGAAGAATGGGAGAAACTGCCCAAAAATAGTTGTGCCAAGCATCATACTCAAAAAGACTTGAGGCTGTAATTGGTGCCAAAGGTGCTTCAACAAAGTATTGAGCAAAGGCTGTGAATACTTATGTATCATACCATGCACAGGATTTACTACTACATACTACTACATGTCTACCACAGAATCAGTTCTCTGACTAATTTTATTCTCCCTTTACACCAAATCATTTAGTAAAGTTGTTCCCTCTCATGGCTTTTTCTACCATTCTTTTGCAGATGATACCCAGTAACCTAATTCTCTTTTTTCCACCCTCTGACAACCAATTACACTCATGAATCACTGCATATCTGGCAAGCATTTCTGCTTGGATAAATACCTATCCTTTGAAGATGAATTTTTCAAAAAACAACCTTATGTTCATTCTAGTCAAGAACTAACCTTGCCATAACCTTGTCCTTTCATTAGACAACTCAACCATCTCACCCACACAGAAAGCCAATATTCTTGGTGTCACACTGGACAAGGACCTGCCGTCTGAACCCTACAAACTAACACACAATCAAGACATGCAGATACCTCTGCAAAATCAGAGCTTTTCTAACCAGGAAAACTATTCAGATTCCAGTAGAGACCCTAGTCTGCTCTCTTCTTGATTACTGCATCACACTCCATATGCAATCAAAACCCTGCAGCTCATCCAAAATGCTGCAGCCTAGCAATCTGGATAATATTCAACGTTCCTAAGCACACTTATGTCATATTATGTCTTATGCCCCCTCCTCTTGCTCCCTATCCCTGCTAGAATCAAGTTTAAAACCTTGTCCTATAGCATTCCAGAAACTCAACAGACAATGGTCAATGGATACCTCATCTCCAGTCCAGACACAGGACAATAACCCACCTCTTTCAGTGTTACAAAAAAGCTACTGGTAGCACTTTATTTTACAGTATTGTTCTATATTTATGTACTATATAATTACAACAACTATAGTAATTACTAAGTACTAACCCTAAACCTAACCCTAAACTTAATCCATATCAAGTACATGTAGTTACCTAATATTACTCAGTACTTTCTTGGGTAAGTACATTATAAGCATACAGTACACATACTGTAAAATAAAGTGCAATCAAACTACTAGTTTATTATGGGTTCAAGCACCAAAGGTGCTAGAACCATTCTGTATTTGTAATGATTCACTCAAAATGGTGGACCAAATTCCTACAATTAACTACAGTACTTAGTGATGAAATAACTTTACCCCTGACAGATCTATTTAGGCAATTATGGTCATTTTTCTCCAATTTCCAAACTGTTGGACCGCATCCATAACGTGCTCTAGTTTTATTGTATCTGTAAGTTAATTTAGATTAGTAAAAACTTGTTTTTATTTGTACAGGAAGCACATATTCCCCTTGCAGATAATGTTACTAATTGTATGTTTGCCATCTGTTGATCAAACGGTCCCATATGTGAAGCTAAAGCACTTTTTGTAAGTCACTCTAGATAAGAGCACATTTTAAATGCCTTAAATGTAAATTACACAAAAGAGATTTATATAGTCCATTTATTTTATAAACAATTAGCAGAGAAATGTTGACTAAAACAATGTAAACCCTTTTTTAAGTCTATAAAGGCAAAAAAAGTGGAAAAGGCTAATTTTCTAAACCACTGAATGTGATTTTGCTTTTACCATACTTCATCCAATAACCTTCTCACAATCCTTAGATTTTACTCTATAGTTGCCAGTCGCTTGACTTGACATTAGTCACTGTATTTAAAAACCAACTTACACCTTTATTTGACATAAATCCTAAATAAAGTCTAATCAGATATGAAATAAAATGATAGCTTAAAGAACAGTTTTGACAGTAAATACTCACCTTCTGAATTTTACCAGTGGTAAAGTTCCAGATCTCGATGAAACCATCAACAGATCCAGTAATCAAGTACTGTCCATCAGGAGAGAATCGAGCACACTCTACATGGGACTTTGGCCCAAACTGTATCACACATGTACACACAAACACAAATAGAAAATGCAAAACATTGATTACAGGTGTCTTCTCTTCATCTCTAAAAATCCATGAGGATGCTCAGGGTCACCTAGGCAATGTAAGCCCTGAGTCACAAACAACCCCAATACTTCTTCAAATCGTTATGATATATTAACATTAGACAACATTTAAATTAGAAGCCTCGTTGTAATGCTTTTCTATTCACTTCTATTTATTTAGTGTCCTTGCATTGGGAACCTCAAGTGGGTGATGTAATATTTACTGAAACAGGTTGCAGCTATCGAAACTTGGGTATTTTAGAGCTCCTTGCACAGGATGCATACGCACTACAAAAAAAAGTTACTACATTTTTTTTTTGTAGTGTGAAAAAAGTGATGATGGTGAGTTTGCAGGTTAGTTTTACTGCACGAACTGAACAGTTAGAAATGATTTCTCTGTATAGCCTTTTGGTTTCATCCAAGCTGTCAAAGCACAAAAATACATGCTTGTAACTGAAAATACATTGAGTAGGCTGTATGAAAAATGCGTATACACAATATATCATCCACTGATGACTACAGTAAATAATCTTTGTTCTTTGACAGTGATTTGGGTCGAATTTAATGGAAAACAATGAGAGTTACACTTTGTGGCACTGCAGAATTTTGAGCAGCCTCTGAAAATGGCGAGCGGCGGACTGTGCACCTTCATAGAAAATAATTATTTCAAATTTTAGAACGTGCCATGTCGTCCGCCAGACATGTCTGGTGTGTGGCCCCCTTTAATATACCTTGCCGCTCATACATGACCAAAGTTATGTTGAGAAATATGTTTGAAATGACAAAGAATATTGTGTAACAGGTAGCCCTATTTATATCTAAAAAAAATCCAGATATATATCGATAACCATCAGGAAACTCTTCCAATTATTGATGCGTGAAAAATGCATCAATCCCACGCCTAGTTACAAAGAATGCCCTTATAAAATGCAAAAATTGTCCCTGAAAATCGATTCCTGGGGGCAAATATTACCCTAGGATCCATCAATTATTTCTGTCATAAAGGAAAGCATTTAACATAAATGTAAATGTATAACATTTACATAAAATGTAGAGATTTTTAAATATGATCTAATATATATTGTTTAGAATTTATTGACAACCTGTAGTCTAATCAAGCTGTCTGTTACAAAGACATCTTTTGAGGGATACTGTTTACTCATCCGAGCAGAAAGAGATTACATAAGATTACACTATTACCACTGCTGTGTTTACAGAACCTTTATTAGGCGACTGAGCTGAGTAGGGAAGCGCTCTTCCTCCATGTCCTTCAATGCACCTTTCCCCCGGAACAGCTCCAGTGACATTCCTGGAGGCAAGAGTCCCTGGTGCTGCTGCCACTTCAGAGACTTAGGAGATATTAAGTAGTTGAGAGAGAAAAAGACAACAAGGTGGAAATAGATCAACCCTTTTGGGTAAAATGTTGTTTTCTTGACATGCTTAACTAAACTATTGAGGTTAGAAGAGAAAGAATAGAGAAAAATAGATAACACTGGTCTAATAAAAGAGATGGTGTTAGATTGCTCATATTAAGAACATATAAAAATAGTAGTTATGCTAATCACATGAAATATATACTTTTATACTTACCAGCATCGCTAATGAGCCAAACTGCCTTAGTGCTTTGGTCTCCTGTAACCTGTATAGAGCCCCCTCACATATACGACCCTATTAATAACAAACACAAGCTAAATGTACTTGATATCATGCACTTAATCATCTAAGAAAAATATAGAAATCTAGAGATTAATTTGCAATAACCTACCTTTTTAGAGTTTCAGAAAACTGGTTTAATTACATAGTTTATTTATAGTGGGAGTCCACGTTGAAAATCTAATTTAAACCATGAAATAAACAAAGATTTATGATTATGAATAATTTAAAATCCAGTCATTAGTAATTATATAATAATTCAATTTTAAACTTAAATATTAAATATTAACATTTTGGAGGCCTAGGTAGACACTGGGTGTGCTGAGTGACTCCAGCCAAGTCTCCTAAGTAACCAAATTGGCCCGGTAGCTTGGTTGGGTAGATTTGGAGCTGCTGTGGCTCAGGTGGTAGAGCGGGTCAGCCACTAATCACAGGGTCAGTGGTTCAATTCCCCTCCCACACGACTCCACATGCTGAAGTGTCCATGGGCAAGACACTGAACCCCAAGTTGCTCCCAATGGCAGGGTGCATTTTTTTTACCATTCACATGAGGTAACCTCCTCGTGGTTACTATAATGTGGTTTGCTCTCGATGGGGTGCGTGGTGAGTCATGCGTGGAAGCGCTCAACAAGCCACATGATAAGATACACGGATTGACGGTCTCAGATATGGAGGCAACTGAGATTCGTCCTACACTACCCGGATTGAGGCGAGTCACTATGCCACCAAAAGGACTTAGAGGGCATTGGGTATTGGGAATTCCAAATTGGGGGAAAAAAAGGGGAGACATTTTATTTTTAATTTTATATCATTCAAAACTAAGGGACTAAGTTAAACATAATTATATAAAATGAATAAGAAATATATTATATATATAAATACTGTACATACGGTAATTAAAACAAAAGGGGGTTCACTTTTTCGATTCAACTATTCACTCAAATTGTAATATTGATTATATAATTTGTAATGAAAATAATTAATTTCAAATAGAAAATTGCTGAATAGATGTATTTTCATTAGCGGTCTCAGACATTTGGGCCTCACTATACATGCATACTGACATATTTACATGCATATTTGTGTGACTATTCATATATACCAACATATGCTCAAATAAACATCTTATTTTTAAGGAGATTTGAACAAAATATTTATAGTTAAAGAAAGCATGAGCACAAATCAAGAGACATATGATACACAGAATATTTTTTAAGAAATTGAACTGCAATAAATGTATGATAAAGAAAGCAACAGGTTATGCAAAGCATGAATAATGTGAGTTTGGAAATGGAAAAAGTAACAAACCTGCCCCAGCAGAGCCATGAGACGAGAGGGTGGCACCAAACAGACCTCTCCTGCAAACGCTTGAGAGATAGCCAGTCTGCGCTTCTCTTTGCTGCTGCCCACTGGATATGCCTAGCGGTAAAGGTAAGGAAGTAAGAAAAAAATCATTAATCATGAGTATAATTGTTTCACAAATATATTATGCATCCAAAACCATTTTCATTGCATCACATATACCACTGGCTAAGGACTTAACACTGTTATGCCTGACATGAAATAATAGTAAAATAATTATATTTAAACATATATATATATAAACAAAGATTTGAATAGACAAAATCTAGAAGAAAAAAAAAGTAATCCATAAGCCTCCAGTGGTTAAATTCATATCTTCAGAAGCATCTATGAGATTTGATAGGTGTGTGTGTGTGAGAAACAGATCAATATTTAAGTCCTTTTTTGGATAGTGGCGATATGTAAAAAGAATGTGAATCGCCAAAAACTAAAGAAGAATGTCAAAATGAAAGTGGAGATTTATAGTAAAAAATGACTTAAATACTGATCTGTTTCTCACCCAGACCTATCATATCACTTCTGATGATATGGATATTTACTTTTATGCTGCCTTTATCTGCTTTTTGGACCTTCAAATTTCTGCCCACCATTCAATTGGATGGACCTACAGAGCTGAAATATTCTTGTAATATTCTTTGTGTTCTGCAGAAGAAAGTCATACACTTCTGGGGTGAACTATCCCTTAAAGAGGACAACCAAGGCTTTTTTTTTTTTAAGCTATGGGTTTTTTATTTTTTTATTTTGTGTGAATGGGATTTAATGATGGAGAGATATACCTCAAAAGCCTGTTGTATCATATTTGATACACACATTTCAACATGTTTTCTCTATAAAATACTGTAAGGAATTTTATCCAAGCACAAGTTGATTCAATTCAGCGAATACTCATTTTGAAATATAAAACTGATTGTTACTTTTACTTCATTATAGTGAGCAAAGGATTTACAGCAAAAAGACATTTGCAACACAAAAATGAAATGGCATTACAAGGTCTTCTACTTCCAGAAGAGTAAAGAAACTTTCACCAGCATGCAGTAAACATCTGATATATGCTAATCGTCATGTTGATGATGTAAATGTTTTAGAAAATCATGCATCAAATATGAAAATCACAGCATTATAGGATTACGCATAGGTATGCAGCAAACTCATACAGCTATTTACATATTTACCTGAACAATTAATGCGATTATATATTTTATAATGCATTACTGCATGATATAATTCAGATAAACTTTAAACACTTACCTCTTGTGAGTCAAAGTATGGTTGGGTGAGAAGAGTCTCCAGGTGTGAGTAGCGCTCAGGTTGTGTATGCTTCAGCATGATCATGGGATCTGTTTGCTTTAGTAAAAACTGGGCGGCTCCCAGCTCCCCCAACTCAATCATTTCCAGCACAATCTACACAAATACAGCAACCAAACATATTACAGACACAGATGAACAAAGCTTAAGTTGACTAGACATCAGACTGACACCAACCTGAACTATAGACAATAACGGTTTTTACTGCTTACTGCTAGGGAACTTATTGAAAGAAAGGCATAATAAATTGTACATGTCTAAAAGTGGGCTAAAAAGTATAGTAGAGTCAATGTGGTCTATGTGCATGATGTACAATTCTGTACTTGATCAATAAGTCGGTAAACTGCTTGAAGTGTGGCTGCAAAGAACTGCGTGGCTTATTTACCTGTTCATAGAGATCAATGAGCAGCTTGTCAGGAAGTTTCAGATATTGGATTGCGAGCAACACTATATCCCACTGTCCAGTGTTTATGTCCGCAATGAAGCTGTCGATGCTGTCGACAGTATGGAGATACACGGTCGTCTCTTCTTGAAGCGTCGCCAGAGTGCGGTGGAGATTATTCTCCTTGAGATATTGCATTATCAAGCGAATTATGCTGCAAAATTGACAAGAGACACTTGATTTAAAAAAAAAAAAAAAAAAAATATATATATATATATATATATATATATATATATATACACACACATTAAAATGGAAGCAGACATGTCACATCAACGGAACTTGGATCGGATAACATAAAGGTAAACAGTGTGTATTTTTTTAAATGCGCAAAGAACGTAGACTACGTATAATCGACATTATTAGCTACTTGCATGGTTGTAAGGAAAACTAAACTTTTATTGCACAAATATTGATACAAATATCAAACAGTTCCCTTAAGTGCAGAAACAAATATGAATAAAAAATCACAGACTTAATAATAAAACATTTCTACAGTATTTCTTTTCCTGGACTCAAGGCAGTCAGTGTTGGAATTCCATCCATTCAATTATGAGTCAATTACGGTTCACTTACTCTGCGGATTCCACTTCTAAGTCCATGGCTGCGATGTTGTTAATGCAATCACTGTCTAGATATAATGTGCCCACACTTGCCAGCGCCGCGTTGTGTTGGTACTCAGCCACGTGAACACCGTGTGGTCGTGACCGCCCAATACACGTGCTGGATGTAGTATTTATTCCTCAGACGTATGAAATCACTGCAACATCGCAAATTGTTTTTTTTTTTTTTTTTTTGGCTTCTGAGATTGCTTGGGCAGACGGTGCATTAAAGTGAATTTTAAGGAGCATTACAAAAGCAATTATGGTTCATTCAATCATCATATCGGGTGTAAATACCCTGCAATGACACATCCTGCAGCTATGACCTTGCAGGTTAGAATGCAATGCATTTGGTCTATTTATTAGTAAAAGGACAGGCAGTTACCATCATCAATGGTATACATTTTTATGCAGTCACGGGGCATGATCATATACATAAAGCTGAACTCACTTAATGAACTAACATGGGATCGCTCATGCCTTAAAATGCAAAGCGCATCTATTCTGTATCATGTGTTGCATGTGCTTTGAAATATGATCGTGTTGCCACCCTCTGGTCGCATTGAGAATGCATTTTCCCTGTGGCACAAAGTTGTAAATAAATAAATAAATTTGATAAAGACATTACACATAATGAAAAAAAATCAGAAATGGGGTTGATAAATTTGTCCTAATTCTTCTAATACATTTTAAAGTTAGATTATATAACCGAAACAATGCCAAATAATAAAGTATATTTTTCAATATTATAGTATGTTTTTATATCAAAGTACTTATATGAGTTTCCTGACATTTGTGTGACCCAGGAGACGGCATATGAGGTTACTAAAAGTGTTGACGCTGCAAAAACCACAAAGAACACCCAACTGTAACAAAATAATGTGGCTATGGACCTTGAAACACAGCTGAAGATAAAGAGAAAAAACAACCAGTAGTCAAAGTAATTAAAAAGACTAAAGCCAGGTTTCTACCAGTAAAAAGATATCAAAAGGCTCTGTGAGATAATGATGGCAAATAGTATCCATTGGTTACAAAAATAATGAAGGGGCATAGAAAAGAGGTAATGCCAGATAACAAACTGTATAGAAGGTGAGGTTTTGGACTAAGAGAGTCAGAATGGACAGCTGACCGGACTCAAGTTTGTTGGTGACACAATAAACTTTAACTTTGGCATCTGGAACCCTGGACTCTGAGAGATTTCTTGCATCTTAGAGAGATTCTTCAAAGATTTTCCACAACAATAACAGTGGGGATGATTATGCCAGACCTCTTTTAACACGACAACCACAATTACCTAATTAGATTTGCCTTTGTAATTTAGTGACACCCAAAGATAAAGGGATAGTTCACGCAAAATAATAATTATCTGATCATTTATTCACCTTTACGCCATTTCAAACGTGTATGACTTTGATTCTTTTGCGGAACACAAACAAAGATGGAGGTATATGATGGCGATATGACGTGACAGTACATTTACATTTATGCATTTGGCAGACGCTTTTATCCAAAGCGACTTACAGTGCACTTATTACAGGGACAATCCCCCCGGGGCATCCTGGAGTTAAGTGCCTTGCTTAAGGACATGATGGTAGCGGCCGTGGGAATCGAATCAGCAACCTTCTGAACAGTTCTGATTAACAGTTATGTGTTTTAGCCCACTACGCCACCATCATCATCATCAGTACAATGCAAGTCAATTGATACAAAAACGTTCAAGCTCCAAAAAGAACATAAAGGACGCATAAAAGTAATCAATGCTTAAATGGGTCAATTCATGTCAACTAAAGTATGTACAGTGTTCTGCACATTCATTTAAGGTATAGTTCACCCAAAAATGAAAATCCTCTCATAATTTCCTCACTTATGCCATCCAGAAATGTGTATGACTTTCTTCAGCAGAACAAAAATTAAGATTTTTAGAAACATATTTCAGCAAATTTGGTCCATACAAAGCAAGTGAATGAGTGCCAAAAAGTTGAAGCTTGAAAATCGCATAAAGGCAGCATAAAAGTAATCCAGTGTTTAAATCACTGACTACATTTACATTGGACACCAAAAAAAACTGTTTATTGCGAGAAAGCAGCATTCCAGTTTACATGCACTGTATAAGTGGTGTACTTTTTAATCCCATATACATGCGGCTAGGTCAGTAAGCAGCATTCATTCAGCATTGGGCAGAATTGTGAGAGAGCCCACTCCCTTGGATGAAAAGCAACCCCACACATCGATGGTCTCAGGATGCTTAACTGTTGGCACGACACAGGACTCGTGGTAGCGTTCACCTTTTTTTCTCTGGAAAATCGATTTTCCAGAGAAAATATATTTGCACCAGTCTTCTGCAGTCCAATCGTTGTACTTCCTGCAGAATTTCAGTCTGTCCTTGATGTTTTTCTTGGAGAGAAGTGGCTTATTTGCTGCCCTTCTTGACACCAGACCATTGTCCAAAAGTCTTCGCCTCACTGTGCGTGCAGATGCACTCACACCAACATTCTGCCAGTATTGAGCAAGCTCTGCATTGGTGGTGACACGATTCCATAGCTGACTCCTCAGGAGGAAACTCTGGGACGTCCTGAAGCCTTCTTCCATGCAGTTGAACCTCTCTCCTTGAAGTTCTTGATGATCCGGTAAATCGTTCTTTCAGGTGCAAAATTCTTTGCAGCAATGTCCTTGCATGTGAGGCCATTTTGATGCAAAGCGATGATGGCTGCAAATCTTTCTTTAGAGGTAAACATTGTGAACAAAAACACAATGATTGGAAGCACTTCTTCCCTCCTTTTATAGCATCAGTCTGCGCTTATAATCCAATCAGAATGATAGAGTGATTTCACCTGACTAGTACTCATTCACACTTTCTCAGATGCTGCTGATATGATTAGTGAAATGATGTTGGCAGGTCATTTTGTGCCAGGGCCAAAAAAAAAAAACTGTGAAATGTGGGTTTTTGTGATTAAGATAATTTTTTTGTCTACTGAAGCTTTTTGCCATTGTTTAAAATGCATCTGATCACTCTGCACAATAATCTAGAAACAATGTGTATCAACACCACAACAACTGGAGCAGAAAAATTAGTGAAACAAAAAATTTATGTCACTGCCAATACTTTGGCCACGGCTGTAGGTCCACCTCGTGTCACCAAAACAGCGCAAACCCGCATATCAGAATAGCATTATGAGATGCTATTCTTCTCACCACATCTGAGTTCCCGTAGACTTTGTCAGTTTGAACCAGTAGGGCCATTCTGTTGACCTCTCTCATCAACAAGGCATTTCTGTCCACAGAATTGCTGCTTTCTGGACCAGTATGTGTGTGTGTGTGTGTTTTGACACCATTCTGAGTAATCTCTAGAGACTGTTGTGAGTGAAAGTCCCAGGAGATTAGCAGTTACAGAAATACTCAAACCAGCCAGTCTGGCACCAACAATCATGCCACTGTCCAAATCACTAAGATCATTTTTTCCTCATTCTGATGGTTGATGTGAACATTCACTGAAGCTCCTGACCATATCTGCATGATTTTATGCACTGCTGACACACGGCTGGCTGAATAGATAATAGTATGGATGATTGTTAGTGGGTTGGCATTCTTGTTTATTTGAGGTTTCAAAATGCTGCTTTCTGTAAAAACCCTAAAATAAACCACTTTCTGAAGTGGTCAGTGTCTTCCGAAGCGATATAATAGGTGCGTGTGAGAAACAGATCAATATTGAAGTAGATTTTTACAATAATTAACCAGGCTCAGTCAATCTCCTATTTAACTTTCACATTCTTCTTGTGTTTTTGGTGATTCCCATTCTTCATACATACGCCCCCTGCTGGGCAGAGAAGAATTTACTTAAATATTGGTGTTTCTCACACACACCTATCATATCCATTCTCAAGATATGTATTTAACCACTGGAGTCACGTGGATTACTTTTATTCTGCCTTCATGTGCTTTTTGGAGCATCAAAATTTTGCCACACATTTATATTTTGAGGACCTTTAAAACTGAAATATTCTTATAAAAATCTTAATTTGTGTTCGGCTCAAGAAAGTCATACACATCTGGGATGGCATAGGGGTGAGCAAATGATGAGAGGATTTTCTTTTTTGGGTGAACTATTCCTTAGGTAGGTATAGTTCACCCAAAAATGTTAATTCTCATTTGAACTCCAAAAAGCATTAAAAGGCACCATGGAAGTAATCCAAATGACATCAAGGGTTAAATTCTAAGTGATATGATAGGTCTGGGTGAGAAAGAGATCAATATTTAAATCCTCGTTTACTATAAATCTCCACTTTCACTTTGATATTGTAAAAGTGGTAAAAAAAAAAAAGAAGAAAAAAAAAAAAAAAAGACTTAAATATTGATGGATTACTTCTATGCTGCCTTTGTGATCATCAAATGTCTGACCACCATTCACTTGCATTGTCAACCCACAGACCTTAAATATTCTACTAAAAATATTTTTGTTCATGAGGGTGAGCAAATGAGAGAATTTAAATTTTGGGGTAAACTATCTCTTTAAGCATGATAAAGTGTTATCAAGCTTCAAATCAAATCATGTTGCGTCAAGGAGACTGCAGATGTCAGATTTATAAACTATATTTTGGTCCATATTCTTCAAGCATAAAAGTTTTGGACCGCATTGACTTTTCATTTGTGTTCTGCAGAAGAAAGTCATAGCATAAGGGTGAGTAAATTATTACAGAATTATAATTTTTGGGTGAACTATCCTTTTAAAGCAGTTTCATCACCTGCTACTCTGTAGTTGGTTGACATAGTAGATAGGTGTTGGTCATTATGCAGATACTCTTATACAAAGTGACTTACAGTACAACTACAGGCACCTTTGAACAACCTTGTTGAAAAACCGAAAAATTTAAATATTGCCATATTCTTTTGTGTTCCACATAACTAAATCATACAGGGTTTAAACAAAAGGGAGAAAATGACAATTACAGCTTTTTTGGGTGGCATAAAGGTGATGACTCATGGCCTACTACTTCTAGGGCACATACCAGCAGCATTCCAGTTGCCAGTCCTGAGATAACCCACCAACACAAGTACAGGAGTCCATAGTGATCCTAGCCCTATTAATCCACTGAAATAGTTAAATCTCTACTATTTAAACAAATACTGAAAACTTTCAGTGCTCACAGAATGCCAGAGTCATGAAATTATGAAGCATTTATTTCTTAAGTCATCTCTATGCTCAAATCTTAAGTTGAGTCTTGCCAAATTTAACACAGAATGGCCAAGATAAATGGATCCTAAACATCGAATTCAATTTATGAAACGCAACACCTTAATACATATGGTAATGAAAATACAAAACACGTAAAATGTTCAAAACAAAGTTTTATTTGCGAGACACATGTCTCACTTCTGGCTAGACTCTGACTTGGAAGCTCTCAGAGAGGAGAGACGGCGTCTCTTAGCAACCTTTTCTTGACGTTTCTCTTTTGCCTCCTGCAAAACAGAAAAAGCAAGGAAAATTAAATACTAATTTGTATTTAAATGTATGCGTGTATACACACAAATATATTTTTTTATTTAAATTAACACCTCTCCAGGTGTCATTTATCAATATTATTTAAAAACAAAAATAGCAAAAGGCCACAATAAAGGAAAATAATAGGGGTCGACCGATTATATTTCTTGCGATAATCATAATTCTACTAATTATCAGAATAGTTAGTTTAAAAATGTTAAAATGTGCTCCTTTGGCTCTGAATCTGCCTCTATCTGAAAGGTTACTGCTTGCAGTCTGACTCAATATACTGCCCACAGTTTTATCGGAGTGGTTATAGGTCACAAGTAAATGGCCAATCAACACTACTCTGTATTCGTGGGAGAGACTAAAGCAGTAAGAAAAAGATGCATCACTCGGAGGACAAGCGGTTTCCAAAAGGTAAGAATGCAGATATTGAAGATGGAATAAACGTCACAATACTCTGTCAGCGATCACCAATTAGTGGTGAGATGGGGCAACCTTTGTCATATAACAATCAGATTTTCCACACACACACACACAAAATGCCCACGTACCTTCATCCTCTTGGCCAGCAGCTTAGCATACTCTGAGGCCTCCTCCTTATTCTTCTGTGTGCGCTGCCTCTTGAGAGCAATTCGTCTGCGTTTGTGCTGCAGCACACGGGGCGTAACCAGACGCTGAATCTTAGGGGCCTTAGTCCTGGGCTTCTTACCTTTCAGAGGGAGTACAAGCACTCATGAGACTCTGGATATATTTTCCACTTCAATCCATCATATATTTTATTTACTACAACCTGTTGTGCCATTTACAAACGCAAATGGAAGTCAGCACAATCTCATAACTAAACCTTGACCAATTTTTTTCTCTCCAATTAAGCCATAAAATTAATCAGTCTCCAGCCGTTCATAAAGTCCCTGTCTCCAATCATTTCAACTATGCTTGCAAAAAGTTTGACAGAGCAATGCAGTACAACCAGCCACTGAGAATATGATCGGGTTGTTATCCGGTAAGCAGCTCCACTATTGCTGTGGCACAACACTGTCCCCCCTTTAAAGCTACTAACAAGCCAAAAAGGGTCTACTGGTGTGCCATATAAACTAATACAGATTTAATTAATTGTTCTTAAAAAAGGCTTGATTTAGAAGACTAAGGCAATCATAAAATAGATAGTTCACCCAAATAAGACTACTCCGTTGAACACAAAAGATAAAAGAAGACCGCCTCAGTCAACATACATTTTTATTGTATGGAAAAAAAGCAGCAATGAAAAAGTGACTGGTGAATCCGTCATTCTGCCGAACATCTACTTTGTGTCCCACAGAAGTCATAAATGTTTGAAATAGGGATGCACCGAATCGATACCTGGATTGGTATTGGCTCAGATACTGACTTTTAGAACCGGATCTGGTATCAGTCCGACGAGCACGATCAAAATCCGATACTGTGTGTTAGTCACGATTGTTATAATCAAACTACAAAAATGGCATAAAAGAACCATAAAATCACAATTAGAAGTAGACATATGATTCATGCATTTAATTTAAAGTCCCTTGAAAACATACAACTGCATTGTGAATCTCAAAAGTTTAATAGATATAGTCTGGCTTCATTAAATAAGTGGTGCTCAGTTGTGTACTACACACAAATATGGCATGCGTGGGCTGATGCACTTCATCTCAGATAGATGCTCAATAGTTGCAACTACAACTTTTGATCAGCCCTAATGGCCGACGACTCTGACGTGTGCAAAATTTCATGAAATTAAGCATGCCAAGTGCCTCAAAAAGACCCAAATTTAAGGAATAATAATTAATGCATTGCCATGGCAACGGTATTTGCATTTATGCATTTGGCAGACGCTTTTATCCAAAGCGACTTAGTGCAGTTATTGGGACAATTCCCCCCGGAGCAACCTGGAGTAAAGTGCCTTGCTCAAGGGCCCAACAGTGGCATCTTGGTGGTGCTGGTGCTTGAACCCCCGACCTTCTGAGCCTCAACCACTGAGCCACCACTGCCCCCAATATATCAAATATTCCTTTACAATTTTACATCAGCAGCATCTTGACATTATTCTATAGAATTTTGAAGCAATTCATGTAAAAACAAGAGGGGTATTTCGAAGTCTGTTAAAATTGCCATACTTCCTGCTGCCAGTTGGTGGCTCTATGACCGTGATAGCAGCATCAATGTGATCAGCCCTCATTAACAAACATACAGCTGAAGTTTCATATTTAAAAAATGGCCAAAGCTAATGGAGTATAAAAGTGTTTGGCTTTGAGAACTATATGTACCAATTTTGTTGACTGCAAGTGAAAGAGGCTGCCATAGAGCCCCCCTTACATGTCCATTTTCAAGAGGGCGCTACATTTATTTTTTTTTATTAAATATTATGATCAAAATTAAATTGATACAGACAGTTAATCAAATAAAATAGATTTTTTTAAATGATTTATTTACACACACAAAAAAAAAATCAATTTTATTTTTGGTAAAAAATATGAAAACATTAATGAAAATAAATCTGATTACACAAGGCTGCTTAAGTTTGTGATATTGCTTACAGATAATAATAATAATACTACAACAACCATGTAATACAACAATTGTTTATTGATACGCTTTGAACATTAAATTATAAAAAGTAGTTATACTTCTCTGACTTCAATTTTACGTATCCATTTAAATAGAGCTTTCATATTAGCGGAACTTATATTTTGACAGACCTTTTGAGTTCTTCCTGTTTTTACAGGTTAGTTAAATCAAGCTTCCCATACATGCTGGGATACTCCCGTCACAACTCTTGAGCTGAAATCTCTGCGCTGCACCCGAGGAGTTAATTTAAGTGTTAAAAGCTGTTTATGCTCTAAACAGCATGAAAATTAAGCATCAGCACTGTATTGCGTTTGTGAGAGTCTGTGCGCATGCCCGTGATTGTGCGTGGGAATTATGTGACAGAGCAGAGTGGCACCGCTTAGCGTGTATTGCATGAGACTATTAAATTACATCCTTCTGCTGTTTAATGATCACACATGGCCATATCCAGAGTATTTTTTTCCAAATTGTTATTAATTTAATCCAAAATATATAAAAACTCACCATTTTGCTAATGACAGCATACTGCAATATTAAACCAAATTTAACAACAAGAATAACAGTTTTAATTTCCGTTGGTATCGTAATACTTCATTAGTACCTGTGAACCGCACATCCCTAATCGTGAGCGTACAAAACGGTGTATAATATCTTTGTGCATTCTGTTACGAGCAATTGTGAGAATCTTTGATTCTGTTAACTGCATTATTAAAATAAAGTGACTGGATCAGACAGTAGTTGGGTTCACACCCCCTTCTCCCCTCAATCCGCTACTGATCATGCCCACTTAGAGTGCATCTTTTAAAAATGTGGTGAGAGCTCAACTATGCTGAAACAAGGTGTTGCGACCCTTGAAAGGTTATTTTTGTGCTTGTCTGTGTTGGGTGTAATCAAATGACTTTTTATTTCTTACAATCATACTACAGTTACCGAATCTAATCTAATTATATTAAATACATATTTCTTAAATACTTATGTAGAACACATTCATACTACTAACATTAACATTTACAACTGTTTGCGTTTGTGACCGCGAGGGAGTGTGCCGCCTAACAAGTCGATTAACAATGAAGAAAAATACATTTTTAATTACCCTGGACGAAAACAGAAGTTTTAGTGTTAAGTGTTTCAGAAAGTAATGCAATTACTTTTTCAATTAAGTAATCTGTAAATTCAGTCATCTAGTTACAATTAAACAGAAGTAATTAGTCATTAATAGTGAACTTGTTAAATGTTTTTGAGTAACTTGTCAAACACTGGTGTCTGCCAAACAATTTATGGACAAGAGTAGCCAAAAATCAGTCCCACCTTCTTTAGTGAGCGGTCTTCTGACCACATACTGCCGAACATCATCCTCTTTGGACAGGTTGAAGAGCTTGCGAATCTTGCTAGCTCTCTTGGGTCCCAGTCGGCGAGGGACAGTGCTATCAGTCAGCCCAGGAATGTCTTTCTCACCTGATGGAAGGAGACGAAGAGCAAAAGTGAGATCTCATTTTTCAATTAGATGGTAAGAAAATAAACATCTGCAATAAACACGGCAATAGAATTAGGCCTAATTTTTCAATATTTAATATGACATTTTCTTTACATTGTCCACCCATCAGCCTTTTTCATTACAACAAGACGAGGTGTAGCAGGTTCACAATTTCACACCACACTTGTACAGATCTTCTGTACCCATTCACTAACATGCATTGCAATAATTTTGACGGAGCAATGCAGTACAACCAGCCACTTTGAAAATGATCAGGTTGTTATCCGGTTAGCAACTCCACTGTTACTGTGGCACAACACTGTCCCCCCTTTTGAGGCTACAAACCAGCCAAAAAGGGTCTACTGGTGTGCCTGTTTATGAACCTACAATTTTCATAGATGGATAAAAAAAACATCCCTTAAATAAAATATTTACACTTACCCTTCCTGACAATGACCAAGTTGAGAACACTAAGGTTGGCGTCAACGATACAGCCACGCACAGACTTGCGTTTGCGCTCACCGGTACGGCGAGGGCGGTAACAGGAGTGTCCCTTGCTGAGGAGGAGACGCACACGGCCATGGGTCAGCACACCCTGCTTCATGGGGAAGCCCTGTTTGTCATTGCCTCCGCTGATGCGCACAACATAGCCCTACAAAATAATCATAGGGTCTCAATGTTAAGTTAGTTGAGTGTGTTATAAATCATGAGTGTAGCAACAACTGCAATTGGGAGAATACAACAGTATAGTCACATCTGCAAAATATCAAACGCAACCTAAATGTCATCAAAATGGGACTCAAGTAAATTAAGACAAGTTCTAATTAACATGACACTGAAATGCTCGAAACATACAACTTTACGTTAAAGAATTGGGGCAGCAACAAGTCATGGGTTCTGTGCTTGACCACTTACCTTCCACTCATCACCCAGTGTGTCTGCAGCCACCTCAGTGGCCATGCGTTTCTCATAGAAGATCCTTAGTTTACGCTCATCGTCAACTTCTATAAGCTTTTGACAGCCAGTGGCGGGGAATGAGATATTGAGCTAAAAAGGCAAGTATAAAAAACAGAGAATAAACACATTGCAGAAATTAAACTCTGGGTTAATTAAATGAATGTCTAAATCTGACACGTTTCTGCTAGCTAGTCAAACAACCGCTAATGCTATTGAAGAATTGCTAATAGCTTGACACTCTATAAGGATTCCTACAATGTATTTTAACATTGTAATTGGACGCACAGTATCTGCGACACAGGCGGGCAATTCACCGCCACTCGAAACGCTTCAAAACTCTTGTAAAGTGCTCATTACATGTCTGTTCCGGGCGCTGCCATGTTGCTGCACAGTCACGGAGGCACTCCAAATAAAACAAAATCAGCATCCATCCATCATATCGGTTGGGCCTAACATGCTTGACACAACTACATCGTATTGTTTTAGAACAGTGAAATGCAACTAAATTAATATTGAGACATCTAATGGCCGCTAAAACCGAAATTATAGGATTGTAAGTCCTCCTACCTTCATTATGGAGGACTTTCTCTCCTGGAGTCCACCACCGAAAAGAGAACGGATATCCGACGCGTATTCTCACATAAACTTCCGAGATATCGCGAGAATATGCAATTGCTCCTTGTTTGAAACACGTTAGTTTAAGTAGCACTAAACATAATTTCAAACCCTCACAATCAGACTTCACTAAATTACATAAAGCACTTCCCCATGAATTAGATTTTATAACAAGAAATATATTAACATAACTGATGCAGCCACGACTGGCTCCACTATCAATTTGGATACAAAGTTCACCTGCACCCCCACTCAGGGGCTCACAGCTGAAAATGACATACCTGAATTAAAATAAATATAGCTCCTGAGAACAGTGTACCACAGGCACAATTAAGGTCTCTTTGGAAAGAAGACACTTGGCACTCTACTAACAATAAATCAGAGTTGATAATGCTCAAACAAATAAAAAGTTATAAAAGTTGAAGTGCCTCATAAATAATGTGAACTTCAAAAAATGTTTTATTATTTCATGTACAAATATATAAAAATAGACCTGGAGGAATCCAATTAGGTAAATAATTGAAAGCCACAAGTCTCATCAGTTTATATTTCAAATTTGAGGAAGATATAATGAAAAATGGGGTTCCTGCAAGCTTTTTCCAAGACTATGTCAGTTCCCTTTCTCCCTCCCCCTGCGCGAGGCACATCCCCAGAAATGACATCCCCAAACTAAAATAATTGTAGTTACTGAACAATTTGCTCTACATGCACAATTTAGACATATTTAAAAAGAAGACACTTTGGAGTTTATTACCCAAATGTAAAAGTTGAAAAAACTTACACAGACAAAAATTTATAGAATTTAAAGTGTCTTGAAGATAATTTGTACTGCAAGTAACATTTCATTATTTTATGAAAAAATAAATGAAAACAAACCTGGAGGAATCCAGTTAGGCAATTGATTGAAAGCCACAAGTCTCATCAGTTTATATTTCACATTTGAGGAAGATATTATGAAAAATGAGATTTCTGCAATATTTTTTCCAAGACTATGTCCAGGTACCAAGAAGCCTCCTTGGATACCTCAAAAAGCAACCTAATGAAAATATGTTATGAAGGGTACTGCAAGCTATTTTAGTCATCATATACACTGTTCCATGCTTTTTCAATTATAAAATAATCCACACAACCATAAGACTTTATATAAGTGATTTATTTGCACAACAGAACAATAAAAATATAAGTAAAATATTATGAAATATTTAAAAAAATAAATGTATAAAAAATAACTGAATTTCTTTGCAACAGAAAAGGCAAAGAAAAAAAATTCAAAAATGCTGTTGTCTCTGGCAAAATGCTAAGTCCTGTTTAGTCAGTGCTGGTCATGCCAAACGTCCTCGTCAGTTGAACAGTTCCACTTTTCTTTAGGGGTGCTTGGGGACACAGCGGGTATGGACTTGGTTTTTCTGCTGCTCTTTTTGCCTCTCCCTTTTACTGGTCGATTCAGGTCTAAAACAGCAAGTGCAGATCTTGAAGAATTTGAGAGCTTGCATCTCTTTTCTACTGGTTGGCTGGTGCTTGGATGCCACTCTTCATCTGAAGATTCAACTTGATGGCTGTTGCATGGGAAAGAATGGAAAGATAATTAGCACCGCATGTCAAGTAAATAATTCTGTATAGTTTTTATGTGGCTGGCCATTCAATCAACAATCAAACTGATGGGCAGTCGTTTAGACAGCATGGTGATGGCCAGTGATACAGACAGCATTCATATGGATGGTCAGACATAGAACCAACAATCACACTGATGGCCAGCCATCAGACAGGCCATTTGTTTTATAAGGTAAATGCATTGTGGTCTGAAAAGATGATGCTACTTTATTTCTATTTATTTCTATTTGTATATATTGGACAATTGTAAAGTTGTTTAGTTATTTCTGTAATTTTTCCTAGCACAAACACACTATATATATATATATCAAATGGGAAAACAAACACACACACACACTCTCTCTCTCTCTATCTCTCTCTCTCTCTCTCACACACACACACACACACACACACACACACACACACACACACACACACACACACACACACACACACGTATAATGTGTGCATGTTACATAGCAACTCACCGATGTAAAATTGGACCATCTTTTCCGTCCTCAAGCATATCACCCTCGGCGCTGTCTTCACTCTCCTCAATTTCGTCATCGCTGCTTCGAGTGATCTCAAATAAAACATCTTCAGCAGAAAAAAAACTTCTTTTGACGATCCATTTGATGAGATAATCCGTCCAGTAAGACGCGAAAACAGATGTTTTCCGTCTTTTTACTATGGCTCGTTTGTTGTCAAATGACGGGGGTGTGGTCACAGCCTAATTCGCAGGTTAGAGTGGCTGATTCAAATAAATAAAAAAACATCTTGTTCGCGAGGAATTTAAACTTCCCGGGTATCGTTGGAATCGTGCACTGCTTGGCTACATTTTCTATCAGTCATATCATTTCAATTCTTTCATTGGCTTTCGTTGTAAAGACAAAACAATAGGATCAGCATATCATGACGTCAAAAAAACTGACCGCAGTGTTTGGATATTTTGACCTATATATTGCCTATCTTTGTATTTGTGTGTGTGTGTGCGGTCATAATTTGTTCATTACACTCTAAGCAACACACACATATAACGTTCGGCTACCGGGAGTCTGTTTTTATGCATAATTTTATTGCATAACCGACAAGTATGATACTTCACCCTGAAGAAAGGGTGAATATTCAGGGGAATAAAATGCATTTTATTATAAGTTGTTTCACTGAAAACCTTTGCCCCGAAAAGCATAACAAAAATGGCATCCTGCGTAAATTGGATACAAATTAAATAACTAAACTAAGTACAATTTAAATAAAACGTCCTCTACACTAAAAAAATAATACACTAGATCTACTCAAAATTGTGGCAACAGATCACAAGCAATGTTATTAATTAAATTCAACACTCAAGAATAGAATTAGAATGAATCAAATTATCTCCTTACAAATCAACCATTCAAAATGAGTAACCGCAAATAGCACACAAACAAATTAAAATTTAAACAAAAATATTGGTTTCCTTGGACAAAATAAATACTTTGCTAATAAATACTACTTAATGGAACGGTTTTGATTTTAACACAAAACAAGTTGGCATTATTATTTTTAATGAGTGGATTAAAATAATTTAATTAAATCTGATTTCAGTTATGAATAACAGACATAGACGTCAAAGATGAATTACAAACTTCTTTATTATTGCCAACAACAGTCACAAAAATAGGATCTATTAGTATTCTCGGAGTGAACACTCACTACTCTTTGAAGCATCAAGCTCCAAGATATACTTTGCAGATCCGGATAATGAAGATTCAGTGCATTCAGTAGGTCAAACCAAAGAGGACACAGCAAGCCCTGTGAACACAGTAAAGCCCTTTAAGGACTTTTACCCTCTCGACAACTCGATTTCAGTGTCCAATTGACAGTTACTTGTAGAGACTCCTTTCTTTGTCACATTTACG
Organism: Xyrauchen texanus; assembly: GCF_025860055.1. Taxonomy (NCBI): domain Eukaryota; kingdom Metazoa; phylum Chordata; class Actinopteri; order Cypriniformes; family Catostomidae; genus Xyrauchen; species Xyrauchen texanus. Next base: position 9,441,726 of record NC_068280.1, on the reverse strand, counting down.
GAGTGAACATCACTAATATTTATGAACAGAACTGTTGTTTATGTATTTTTCCCCCTCTTAGGGCAAGGTGTCAATTCACACAGGATGAGAACAGTTCAAGTTAGCAGAACAAATTTTTCAGGGTTTCTCTCTCTTTCTAGGAACAAAATGTTCAAATAAGTGCACAAAAACGTGATGTCTTTGTTTGGCAACATGGAACCACAGAACAGATTATACTACAAACAATATTATTTTAAGACAGCAGTTTAGACCTGAGTGACTAGACTCTGTTTGACATCTTTGAAGCATTAAGCTCCAAGAAGTTTCTGAAATACCTCAAAAGGTATATTTTAGATGCGTGGGATAATGGAGATTCAGTGCATTGGTCAAACCAATGAGGACACAGCAAGCCCTGGGAACACCATCACGGTGTCCTTTGGACTGTCACTTGAAGCTCCTGTCCTGGTCACAATTACTGCCATCACAAGCCGTTCAATTCCCGTTTGTTCTCCGTTGTCCTGCAACATTAAACAACAGTGAGACTCACAACCTAAGAAATATTGATCAAAAGAGAAAATCTGAAACTATCTGAATCTTAAAACACTGATTTGAAACAAATTAAGTCCAATCAACAATAGTATGGCCTCTTGGGAAGCAACCAACATTAATTTTGATTTAAATTCACACATCTGGTATATTGAAATTAAGATGGCATACGTTGAATTCTTTGATGAGATCTCCTGCATGTTCCCCAAGAAATTCTATCATGCAGCGGATGACCACCTCTCGTGTCATATCAACAGAACACTGCTCATCCTAAAAGAAATAAAAAATGAATTTATGAGATCTCCTCCACATAGAGGTTTCTTTAATTTAGTGGTGCAAGTAATGTCAATAGGTGAGCAACAGGACTATCTAAGCCTGGTTTCTCCCAAGGTATTTTGTCTCCTTAATGTTTTGTTCCTCGCTAATGTCACCCTTTGGCTTGATCAGAAGTGCTTAAAAACAGTTAATATTTATTACATTTTATCAACTAACCTGTGCTTGACACTACAAAACAAAGGTTGCAGAATAACTTATTGGCACTGTATCTTCTTCAGTACAGCTGATTCACAGTTGAAATTGAAGTTGTTATTATCATTTAAAACGGATTCATTCTGGTTTATTACTGTAAAACTGCTTTGAAACTAACTGTATTGTATAAAGTGCAATATAAATAAACAAGACTTGACTTCTTGAATGTTTTCTGTGAAAGTCCATGAAATTAACTTAAGTCCACTCCAAAGGGAAATATTTTATTTAACAGAATCCACTTTAACTACGACTCGTTTGAACTACAATGCGTTTTTTTCCGGATCTTATGAAATCATAATATTACTCATTTAAATAATCCCACCCATTTCCAAAACTCACTTGTTAAACCTTCCTAAGCATCCTAAGTCCTCAGGTGAATTGGGGTTGTGCTTTCGGCTTTTGTGAGTAAAAAATGTCCCATATATATATTTGTCTTAAACGCACATCCAACAAACACACACTCTGTGGATTCGTGACTCTTCAAATGATTTCCAAGATGTTGACAATATTCCTTTTTATATATACTTGAGCAAAGCACACACTTAAGAGATATGATTACATCTGACTTCCTATCTTCATCTTGTGTATGATACCTTGACAGATGGAGAGCAGTCCACGTTTTAAAGGAGCATGGAAAATCCAAATGAAGACATGCCACTGAGGTTCTAGATGGCCAGTGTTGTAATCTGTAATGTTGTAAGAGGTCACCCCTCGTTGTTGCGTTATACCTGCATACTTTACAGCTCCATTTCATTGCACCTATTAAAAAAGACACAGACATTACACATTATATGAATGTGAACATTAAACACACACACACACACACACACACACACACACACACATTAAACACACACACACACACACACACACACACACACACACAGTATTGAAAAAAAATTAAGTTAATTCTTAACTAGGCTGTGCAACAAAATGCATTTAAATTAAGGGATTATTTTTCGTATTACGTCAGGGATTGAAATGGAGAGGTGCATGCAAGTGCTGGAAACGGCATGCATCTACTTCAGCCATTAATCAATGTAAAACACGATTTCCCATACTTTATGAACAACACCCAAGTTCAAATGTACGGAGCCAGCACGACATGTGGATATAGGACACAAATTAAGACTTCATTCACGGCCATTATTAAACAATGTTGCTCGTTCCTTATCACAGACAAAATAGTAATCTTTAAACATATTTGCTACACGAATGGATTAGTTAGTTGCCTTATTTTTCAAGAGCACTATTAACGTTGCACTACCATCAATACATTTTTTAAATGACGTTCATATTACATCAAGTAGACAACTTGAACAATTTACAACAGTTTTTTCATATATAAATTAAATAATCCTCCTTACCTTTGTCTGGAATTAAGTGAAAAAAAAGAGTGCCGACGAGCTTTGCCTCCAGGTTTCAGCGGGAAACTCCAGTCCAGGCCTCCTGAGCATAAACTATTCAACTGCAGAGGTGAATAGATTTACAGCTGCACTTTTGACATTAATCGGTGTCCTTTATTGATATTAATACGATAGAACTAAGCAAATCTAAAACTATTGCGCAATCAGATATGACTTATCTGCAGCGGGGAAACTCCAGTGCGTGCTTCGTTCTCGCGAGCTGCTTAAGCGAGCTTTTAAACCGGAAATTATTGTAAATTGAAAACAGCTAATTTGCGTTACGTTGTATTTATTCAATATTCTCTCTATTTGGAATTATTAAAAAAGAATAACTAAATGTTTCACAAAAAAATATTAGATTTTATTCCATTAATTTTTAAATAATTTTAATGCAAAATCTGGCTAAAAACAAGAAATTAATTTTGTTAAATAAAGTTTACATATTGAATTTAATGAAGTCTACAAACCCACAGAATGACTTTTTACAGTGTACCCCCATATGAAAGTACCATACTTCAAAGTTATGAACAACATGTTCTCATCTAAAGAATTACTTAGACTTCGCTTTGGTATTGATGATAATGCATGCACATTTTGTGAAAATTATGTTGAAACTACGAACCATGCAACCTGGTACATATATTTTGGTGTGACATACATAACTGGATACAGCAAAATATCTCTTCATTCCCGACTTCTATCTCCAGAGACGACATAAAATTTGGTTTGATATTGCAAAGCAAAGACAATGAACTCTGTTGTAATACAATTATGTGCCTTGCTACATTTTTTATCCACAAGTGTAGAACTATAAAATCATCCCCAAAATGTGTTATTTATTTTATAAATGAATTTAAATTGTATTTGAAATCTTAAAAAACTCTAAAAGGTCCAAAAGAACAAAAATTGTACGACATCCTAAAACACTTCCCGACTATAGAAAATAACTGAATTGGACTGAATTCTCCCCTGTTACGACAATGTCTTATCACTGGGTTATTTATTTCATTTGATTATTATTTTATTATTATTCATGTTATTAAGAGCTGTTTCCTCTGGCTGTTTTCTATATATCCTTATACTGAAGTTGTGGATTATATGTTGCCATGTTTGTTTGTAAATTCTGCAATAACATTTTTTTTTTTTAATTTTTAATTTTAACTCTGCTCTTCAACACTTAAAAAAGTAACCAGCAGGAGGAGTGAAGATAACCGACCTGATATATTTTACGTGGGGTAAGAGGACGTGACTATTCAGATGATAAATAATAGTATAGTAAATATGGCATTTTGTGGACAAACTATTGTTATCATGGTTATTTTAAGGGAAATATAGTAAATTTACTTTTAAGGGGGAAGGAAATCCCTATTCGGATGGAATGGAATTAGTTTACCGGACGTACACTGGTGGCCAAAAGTTTGGATAAATGTAGAGATTTTGCTGTTTCGGAAGGAAATTGGTACTTTAATTCACCAAAGTGGCATTCAACTGATCACAAAGTATAGTCAGGACATTACTGATGTAAAAAAAACAGCACCATCACTATTGAAAAAAATCTAGACAGGCCCCATTTCCAGCAGCCATCACTCCACCACCATATCCTTGAGTAATCATGATAAATTGCTAATTTGGTACTAGAAAAATCACTTGCCATTATATCAAACACAGATGAAAGCTATTTGGTTTGTTAAATGAAGCTTGTCAAATTTGTCAAAAATGACAAAAAAGAAATGGCTTTCTCTAGAAACTCACCAGTCAATCATTGTTTTGAGGAATGAAGGCTATACAATGCTTGAAATTACCCCAAAACTGAAGATTTCATACAAAATTGTACATTACAGTCTTCAAAGTCAAAGGACAACTGGCTCTAATAAGAACAGAAAGAGATGTGGAAGGCCAGATGTACAACTAAACAAGAGGATCAGTCTCTAGTTTGAGAAATAGATGCCTCACATGTCCTCAGCTGACAGCTGCATTATTTTCTCCCCTTTTCTTCTCAACTCCCTTTTCTTTCAACTAAGGGTTTGCATGCAACGTCGCCATTATCGTATGGCTTTACGCTATGTTGTTCACCTTTCGGCAAAGATACCTCAAACAAACTCTTCCCTAGTCGGAGGGATTATCAAATGTTGTTTATCTTTCAACAAAGATACTGCACAGCAATGCTGGCCTAAAGTAGGGCCGCATACCATGTTGTTCATCTTTGGCAAAGATTCTGCACAACTAGGGGCAACCCAATGCACTCCAAGTCCTCATGGTGGCGTAGTGACTTGCCTCAATCCGGATGGCGGAGGATGAATCTCAGTTGCCTCCGCGTCTGAGACAGTCAATCCGCGCATCTTATCACGTGGCTTGTTGAGCGTGAATGTGAACTCAATATGTGCCCCACCGAGAGCGAGAACCACATTATAGTGACCGCGAGGAGGTTACCCCATGTGACTCTACCCTCCCTAGCAACCGGGCCAATTTGTTTGCTTAGGAGGCCTGGCTGGAGTCACTCAGCACTCCCTGGATTTGAACTCGTGACTCCAGCGGTGGTAGTCAGTGTCAATACTCACTGAGCAACCTTTATCCCTCTCTGAGGCTTGATTAGCCTGATTAGGGGCTGGGTGTGCAGAATCAGGACCCGTCCCCGCCCTCCACCCTGTCACAGTATCTTAACCCTATTGAGCTTTTGTGGGATCAGCTAGATAATAAGGTGTGTGAGAAGTGCAGGACAAAACAGCCACATCTATGGGAAGTGCAACATGAAGCGTGGGGTGAAATGTCATCTGAGTATCTGGACAAACTGACAGCTAGAATGGCAAGGATCTGCAAAGCTGTCATTGCTGCACGTGGAGGATTTTTTGATGAGAACTCTTTGAAGTAGTTTAAGATGTTCTGAACATTTTTTTTCTTCAAATTATAACAGTAATTTTTCACATGATTAATGTCCTGACTATACATTGTGATCAGTTGAATTAATCACTTTGGTGAATAAAAATACCAATTTCTTTCCGTAAATTCAAAATCTGTACATTATTCCAAACCTTTGGCCGCCAGTGTATGTCCGTATGTTTTTAATGCAGATGTCTGTAAATGTATCATGGATTTACATGGGACTTAAGCAATGTCTGTAGAAATAACAGATATGGGTGTGTCTTCTGCATTTACACACTGTCAACACATAACTGACCTATCAGAATATTTACGGCAGTGCTGATTAATTATGCAGTAAATATTAAACATGATCATATACTCTATCTAGGATTATTAGAAGAAAATGATTGGAATATCTGGCAAAATACAACAGAACTGCTGATATTAGCAAGCCTGAAATCCTATATTACACTCTTGAATAAAAAATATGGACAATCCGTTCACATTATATTTGTCCCTCTGCAAAATATGTTCTGAAACATGGGGGGAATACCAAAATATTACATACTTGTGTAGCTACTTACACAGGATAAGCGGTTGACGATGGATGGATGGATGGATGGTGTAGCTACTTTTCTCATGTTATAGCCTATGCATCAGTCCAAAGTCAACAGCCAGCATTATCTGCAGTTCATCTGAAGTGAAGCAATTTCTGTTGTCTTCTCTTGACCAACATCCACTTCAGACTAGGGTTGCAATGGTATGAGGATTTTCACGGTATGATAACAGTCTCAGAAAATATCACGGATTCATGGTATCACTGTATACAGTATCACACAATTACTATTATCAGTGAAAATAGAAGTTTTTTTTATTTATTGAGCAAACACTTTATTATAATTGAAACATGAAACCATTTTTTGAAGCAGAATTCATTATTGAGTGATATGTGATGCTTACTCCAATGCATACTAATCACTTTCATACTAAATATACTTTATACTAAAACAAATACCAGAGACCGCTTAGACAAATGTCTCATGTGCTGAGAATGTGCTAACGTGCTAACCATAAAAATATAAATCATAAAAGTTTAAGAACCACTTAATGGTCAGAATGGCAACCTTTTGAATCATGCTCACGCCAGAGAACTATTGTACCTCGACCTGATTTCCCGACCTCACCGCCCTGCTCAGATTTTCAATCCTTTTGCCATTTGAATTGGCTAGTGAACTTTCACCGGATCCACTTGTGAGGTGTGATTCAAATTTTTTACAAAATGAGCAAAGCCTATTCCGATACCATTTTTAAGGTAAAAAGAAAAATGAAATGAGTGAAATGCATGTTCTCAATATGCAGGGGCAAATGTCAAATGTAGATAAAATTTAGGTTTGTGTAGGTGGCATTTAGCGTATTATCCGGTGTGAAAACTTGCCAGTTGTAACAGACACCAAAATTCGCAGACAGTGCTGTGATGCTTACATCAATGAAGCTACATCAGGTCCTTTCCCACCTACTGTCCTGGTACTTCTCCTTTAGTAACTTTCTAGATGAGAACTACGAGGAACGGAACACTGGAGGAGACCTTTCACCTCTTGCATTCGCATAGGGTTCATCTTAATCAGCTCCCTAGTTCAGTTGTCAGGGCACTGATCAGTGAGTTGGCCATTTTAAGGGCTATCTCAATTGCAAAATTGTTCCAGTGCAGTGAAACGTTTGCTAAAAAATCTCACAATGCACCGTAAATCCAGGGAGCATCGTTGCTCACTATGTTCCCTTATGGGAAACGTCGCCATGTCTTCTCAAGTCCCTCAATCATTAGAAGACTAGCATACGTGTAAATATATGATGTCAAAGCCTTATTTTCGATTCATGTAAATGCTTTTAGAAAATTATTAGTTTCACTTTTCTACCTCCAAAAATGGCGACATTCACTTTCTCTTACCTTTTTTTTTATTAAATTTTCCAATTAAATGCTGTTGATTGAGCTTACTTATTTTGAACCCATGTGTTCAAAAACACCCCAAAATCGCCAACATTTTGGCTGAGCTAATCAGTGTAAGAGAACTGCCTGGAATAACTTGTCAGTTGCATTGACACAGAGTTTTCCATATTTTCTAACCTTTTACTTGTTTCACACCTCCATCCAGTGACCGCCCTTCATTCAAGAACAGGAAGCAACCCTCTTTCTTTGTTCCTTTGTTTTTGTGCATCACAGCCTTAAAGTCTGAGTCTCAAAATAGCACTAACACTCAAAAAGATCTTTATGCAATCAGTCTTGTTACTCCTCCTAATGGCCCACAACATGATGATTTTATAAAGGATGACATACTCGCTTCTGTCTTTAATTTGTAAGATATAAATGCCTAGCCATGCATTTGTATTAAACAGGCAAGTGTAAAATACAGGATGCTGACTAAAGCTATAAAGGTTTACAATTGTTTAATAATTGCTTACACAATTGTTGGGCACAACCCATTTTTACCAAGCACATGAAATTAGAATGCTTGTTAAATTAATCAGATACTTGGTAATAGGCAATAAATGGTAATCAAAACAATTATCTTACACCCCCTAATTTTTCTGTGTTTGTCACTGTTCCTACTAAAGTGGTGATATTTGTCAGGGTTGAAATTGTAAAATTAAGATGGTGGCAGAACCATATAAAAAACTATCAATTATTGAGTCAGGATCACTAAGGAAGTGGCACTAATGAAGGAGAGAGGCATTATTTCACGTAAAGAATAGGTTCACCAATCCACATTACAAGAGATAAGAAGAGATTGTGACATTGAATGTGTTTGACCAGTTCAAGAAATATTCTGGGTTTAGCACAAGTTGAGCTCAATCGACAGCATTTGTGGTGTAATGTTTATAAATACAAACATTTATTTTAATTTGTCCCTCCTTTTCTTAAAAAAAAAAAAAGTCTGGGTTACAGTGAGAAGGGAATAAAGCCAATCCATATACATTAAGTACTAACCTTTTCTGTGTAAAGTTACATTCAGTATTACAACTTCTTTGCCACGATGACGTAACACTGTTAATCCTAATTATAGTAATTTAGAAGCCCATTTTAACAGAGGAATTAATGTAAGTGCTTTTATCAAATTAAAAAGAGTCACAATTCTGCATTTAAACCCTAAAATAAATAAATAAAAGGCCACATTCCCTTTTTTTTTTTTTTACCACAAATGCTGTAGTTTGATCTTAAATTGTATTGAACCAGGAATATTTATTTGCCCAGATGAAAACAAAGACGGTCAGTGAGCATGACCCACTGTTATCTTAATAATACTTATTTTCTTTTTGATATTTACATTTTCATATTTCTTTGTTTTTATCTTTAATTAAGTCATCTAACTTGCTTTTTAATGCATTTTGTACATGCATTAAGGGACTAGGTTCCTTATTCTCAAGAGATCTGTTACTCTATTCCTATGAGATTGTGTGATGTGTCAGCCATTAGAGAGTGTCCTAAAAATAAAAATCTGCACCTGTCTGACTGGTTGGATTGGCAGCCAGGTGTGTGCACTGAATAGCCTAACTGTATGTTTGTGTGATTGCCCATTGGTATGCAGACACACCTGTTTCCAGGAGGTCTTCACGCAATAGTTAAGGTTTCTTATACACCACATACGGAGCAGAACAGAACCAAGGCAAAAAATAAACAACTGGGATGAGAAAAGGACTGAAAAGTGGTTGATTTTCAAAGGAACATCTATGCAGGTAAACTTGTTGTTGAAATTTATTCTATCTGTGAATTCATCTATATGTGTGAAGGTAAAAGTGTTTATGCAAGGTTGGTTTCTACTTTATGTACCATGTGCTCAGTATAAATGGTCACAATATGTGATTTCTGTTACTTTGTAGCAACAACATATTTTCTATTTACGTGCCCTTACTTGAGGGAAATTTGTTGAAAGCAGCCCTATTATCATTAAGCATAGGACGTTTCATGATGCCTTTTGTTTCTTTTCTACATTTTAGACACAGAAACACACACACACACACACACATACACATACACACGCGCCCACACACACAAACACACACACACAAACGTTGGGTTTCCATGTTTTATGGGGAATTTCCATAGACATAATGGTTTTTATACTGATTTATAAGCTGTTTTCCTCATGGGGACTGACAAATTAAATATAATTAAATATTAAATTAAATTGTCCCCAAAACGTAAACAATTTCGGGTTTTACTATCCTTATGGTGACATTTGGTACCCACAAAGTGATAAATACACACTCACACACACACACACACACACACACACAATGTGTGATATGTTTTCAATCAGTATGTTTTCTGGCTCTGGGGTGGATTTGGTTAAACTTTAACAGCTTTTTAAAAGCTGACAAAAATTGGGAGTGTTTTATCCTCTCTGTGCGTATCCTCTCATAGCTGTGTGTGGCTGGTCAAACTTCATTCCATCATTTCAGTTAACAACAGTTTAGAGTGACCGAAAAGGATTCTGTATCATTGTATGCCAATTCTTTAACACATTCCTTATCTTTGATGGGTGGGTGAGTGTAATTTCAATGTCCACTCTAGCATCCAGAGACCCAAGCATGACTGCTGTGTGCATATTCTGTTTCTATTTATGATTTGTAACTAAACTCAGCAAAAAAAGAAATGTCCCTTTATTCAGGACACTGTATTTTAAAGATAATTTTGTAAAACTACAAATAACTTTACAGATCTTTATTGTGAAGTGTTTAAACAAAGTTTTCCATGCTTGTTCAATGAACCATAAACAATTAATGAACATGCACCTGTGGAATGGTCATTAAGACACTTACAGACGGTAGGCAATTAAGGTCACAGTTATAAAAACTTAGGACACTAAAGAGACTTTTCTACTGACTCTGAAAAACGCCAAAATAAAGATGCCATGTTCGTCGGATATCCAATGATGCTGGAAGTGATGATTCTACCTGACCAATCAGTGATCTGCAGGATTTTGAAGTCACATTTAGTATCGGTTCGGCTTCCTTGGAACCTCGACCGAGGTGGTACTAAAAAAAGTTCAGGAACCAGGTACTATCCACAGTGGAAAGCCCCCAAAAAGCAAGCAGAGTCGAGCTGAGTCGAGTTGTACAGTGCAGTGGAAAAGCCCCATTAGACATACTGCATGGAGGCATGAGGACTGCAGATGTGGCCAGGGCAATAAATTGCAATGTCCGTACTGTGATATGCCAAAGACAGCGCTACAGGGAGACAGGAAGGACAGTTGATTGTCCTTGCAGTGGCAGATCACGTGTAACAACACCTGTACAGGAATGGTACATCTGAATGGTACGGGACAGGTATAGGATGGCAACAACAACAGCCCGAGTTACACCAGGAATACACAATCCCTCCATCGGTGCTCAGACTGTCCTTAATAGGCTGATAGAGGCTAGACTGAGGGCTTGTAGGCCTGTTGAAAGGCAGGTCCTTACCAGACATCACCGGCAACAATGTCGCCTATGGGCACAAACCCACCTTCGCTGAACCAGATGGGACTGGCAAAAAGTGTCTTCACTGACGAGTCACGGTTTTGTCTCACCAGGCGTGATGGCCGGACTCGCGTTTATTGTCGAAGAAATAAGCATTACAATGAGGCCTGTACTCTGGAGCGGGATCGATTTGGAGGCGTAGAGTCCATCATGGTCTGTGGCGGTGTGTCACAGCATCTTCGGACTGAGCTTGTTGTCATTGCAGGCAATCTCAATGCTGTGTGTTACATGGAAGACATCCTCCTCCCTCATGTGGTACCCTTCCTTCAGGTTCATCCTGATATAACCCTCCAGCATGACAATGCCACCAGACATACTGCTCGTTCTGAGCGTGATTTCCTGCAAGACAGGAATGTCAGTGTTCTGCAATGGCCAATGAAGAGCCCGGATCTCAATCCCATTGAGCACGTCTGGGACCTATTGGATTGGAGAGTGAGGGCTGGGCCATTCCCCTCAGAAATGTCTGGGACCTTGCAAGTGCCTTGGTGGAAGATTGGGGTAAAATCACACAGCAAGAACTGGCAAATCTGGTGCAGTCCATGAGGAGGAGATGCACTGCAGTACTTAATGCAGCTGGTGGTCACACCAGATACTGACTGTTACTTTTGATTTTGATAAAAATAATAATTTTATATATAAATAATCTAGGGTTATAGTTTTCGTAAAAATTGATGTCCTCATATATTCAACGCAATGAGTCATATGACAAAACACATGGACAGTGGAGATTGCCTTTGGGGAAAACATCAACAAAATTATATTGGTAAGAAACCTAATTACATTTTTATATTTAAACCTATTTGAGTCAAAAGATTAGAGTCTCTACTTTCTTACAATATGCAATTTTTTACATTTGAGCGATTTATCGCGAAATGCCATGCTGCTAAACATAATGTACACTATAGAGGACAATAGCACTAGGTTTTCATTAGGAATCCTATATTTACTGTGCATTTTCACATTGAGATTAAAAAATTTGCTTTCAGAGGCTTTATATGGAGTTAGGATGAAAACAAGTTGAATTTTTAACTGTTCTGAGACCAGTGCAGACAGACAGCACACTGGAGGCTAAGTCATTTGCTAAATTTGGAGCAAGGGACCAAACGAGCATCCTATGGCTTTCCTGTAAAGGCAAGTGCATTTAATCCAAATTTATGATCAAAAGTTCCATTTCAGGCTGCAGATGATGTTTGAACCACTCAACATGGTTGGCAGACATGGGACAATGGTAATGGTTATCATGTATAATCAGGACGATGCTGGCCATTACTTGTATCAGAATAAATAATGCAAATTTTCAAATTGGTAAAATGCTTCAGCACTGGCTATCACTTGTTAGTTTGACAGTGCAAAAGAGACCATTGAGATTGTGTTGCCAAAGTAGAAAACACAATGTAACATAAAAGTTAAATCAAGTCAAATAATTGTTATTTGCATAGTGTTATATTTGTGCTTTTTCCGATACACATTGTTCCAAAGTAGCTTTACAGAAAGTAAAATATCTGTAACCGCTGTCAGCTGTAATATCTGTAATGTCTCAAAAACATGAACAACCGGTACTCCTGAAAACATTATAAACAATTTCATAAAAAAAAAAAACCCTATAGCTTGGTATTATTTAAAATTTCACAACTTAGTCCCGCTGTCCATGTTGTTTTGTCATATGATGCTTTGCATCGCAACTTTAACCTTTTACTCACAGATCAGAGTGTCCTGAACTGAGAGCAGGGGGGTGAGGTGAGGCATTGTGCGAGCTGTGTGAGCTGTGTCGATAGTCTGTGTTCCGCTACTGCAATCGAGACCTTGAATAATGTATAACATGCAAAAGGGAAGCAGTTGGAGTTTCTGGTACTACGCAGACTGCGTAATATGTGTATAGGGAGTGGTGGTACTGAAATTATACATTTTGTATAGCAAAGCCAAAATACAACGTATTGGGTTGCGGGGTCGCATGAGGCTAGAGTATCCACTAAAGGTTTAAAATAAATAAATGTCAATAGCAAAATTGGTAAGGGACTTGGAAGACAAATGGTTGTGTAGAGTTTATACTGTATGTATAGGTGTGAGTGCATGTATTGATGATGACAATATAATCCACTTACACTCTTTCCATTTCTTTTCCAAAACCAGTTTGCATGTTTTCAGATAAACCATGTCACTTTCTACTGAATTCCTGTCAGAAGATCAGTTTACCTGCTCTATTTGCTTGGATATCTTCACCAATCCTGTCTCCACACCCTGTGGCCACAGCTTCTGCCTATCATGCATCACATCCTACTGGGAAGGTCAGGTAAAAACCTGCCTCTGTCCTCTGTGCAAGGAGAGCTTCCGCAAGTGCCCTGAGCTCCACATTAATCACACACTTAAGGAGATCACTGAACAGTTTAAACGGATGGCAGAGTCCACTGGGAGTCCTAGGAGTTTAACTGCAGACACGCCGACCAATACTTTTTCTGTACTAAAGCCTGGGGTACAGCACAAACCAGAGCTCCCTGAAAGGCTATTTTCAGAGATGAGAAGCCGCTTCCAAAAATCTGCATCCAGTGATTCTGTGGTATCTCCACAGCCTTTGTTGGCTTCAAATGATTCTTATTCTTCACCTGTTTTCATGGCACCTAAACAGAGCCCTAGTGTGATTCGAACCAATGGAGGTAGTTCCAGTGGGCCACAGTGTCCCAGACACGGGCAGAATTTGGAACTATTCTGCAAGAATGACCAGACATCCATTTGTGCATTATGTGCAGAGAGGGAGCATCAGGGGCATTCTGTAGTGGATGCCAAGAGAGATATGACTATTAAGAAGGTTAGTGTGAGACTCTAGTGTGTCTGTAATGGTTAAGTGTAAATGAATTGTAGTGTACATGCCCATAGAATTATACTGTATAATAGCATAGTGTAATAGAAATTATAATAGAATAATTATAGGTCATAGAAATGTAGAGGTAGGGCTTAGTCAACACCTGAGTGTGTTGTGTTTACATTTTGTTTCGGTGTTTAGTCCCAGTTGCGTATCATGGAGGTGGAGTTGCAGGGTTTGATCACAGTCAGAGAGAAGAAGATAGAGGAGATCCAAACATCACTAGCAGAAATTCAAGTATGTGTATCTATGCTAATGCTTTACATATTATATATGTTCTTATAAATATAATATAAAGAAGATATGTGTATTTTTTTGTCAAAATACGTTGTTCTATCCCGGCTTAATGGAATAGTTATGATAATTCTCTCATCATTTACTCACCCTTATGCCATCTAAAACTCGTACAATCTTTCTTCAGCAGAACACAAACAAAGATATTTTGAAGTTCGTATACTGTGTTTTAGTCCATACAATGTTAGTCAATGGGGTCCAAAACTTTAAAGCTCCAAAAAGTACATAAAGGCAGCATAAAAGTTCAAGGTTTTCACACCCAGTTTGACTGTTTGGAAAATACATACGTTAATTCAAATGATACCATCAAACTATCACTGTCTTGAAACCCACACTGTGTTCCAACTGGGCCGGATGTCAAGATTTATAGTGAATAAGGACTCAAATTGTGGTCTATTTCTCACCCAAAACAATTGTGTATCTTCAGAAGACTTAATCCACTCGAGAAGTATGGATTACATTTATGCTGCCTTTATGTCCTTTGGGAGATTGAAAGTGTTGGACCCATTGACTTACATTGTTTGAATAAACGGACATCATTTTTCCTTTAAAGTATCTTTGTTTGTGTTCTACAGAAGAAAGAAAGTAATTTGATTTTGAAACGGCATGAGGCTTTTTCATGAGTAAGTTATAACAGAATTATCATTTTAGGGTGAACTATCCCTTTAAGTAAGCCATTGGTAGGTTGATCCTTCAAAAGTGTAAAAACTGTGGATCTGTTGCACTATGAAAGCATTGAACATCCCGACCCACTCAAAATAGCAACCATAGAATGAGTTTGGGGATGGACTATCTGTTTGTTTTACCAATGAATGACAGTCGGTAGTGCTCAGGAACCGTCATTATTTTAGTAATTTGTTTGTTATTAGTGGAACAGAAATTACATGCTTTACCTTTGTTTGTTCACCCAAAAAAGAAAATTCTCTCATAATTTACTGACCCTTATGCCATCCAAGATGTGAAGTTCCTCTTTCCACATTCTCTCTTTACATTCTTATTTACCACTCTCACTATTCTTTATCTCACTTGCTTGACATAAGGTGAATGCAGAGCGAGAGGCAGTGGGTACTGTGCGTATGTTTGGTGCCTTGATGAGTGCTGTTGAGAGGTCCCAGGCTGAGCTTCTGGAGGTGGTGGAGATGGGACGCCGTGCTGCAGAGCTTCGCTCTCAGGCCTTCATCCGAGACCTGCAGATGGAGATCTCTGAACTAAGAAAAAGATGCAGCACCCTCAATCAGCTTGTCCAGTCCCAAGATCATTTAACTTTCTTTAAGGTATATTATTTAAGGTATATTTCTTATAAAAAAAAAAAAAAAACCTGCATTTTGTTGTTGTTGTTATTTTCTACTTGATCTGCCTCTGTCAATCCTTTAAAAACTGCAATCTTGACTTAGTGCCATATTTTTCATGGTATATTTTTCCCAGACTTTCTCTAAGCCTAAGGTTTAAACAACTTGAAATTATGAACTTCACCAGTTGAGAGTTTTTTCCCCATCTATATCCCAATGTGTTACCCAATTTTTCAGTTATTGCTCTACATGTCCTCAGTCCCTTTATCTATGTATCTTTTCAGACATATCCAGTCTATAGTAGTTTCCCTGTGACAAAGAGCTGGGCAGAAGTGGCCTTGACCCCTGATCCTACTTCAGGGGTAGTGTTGAGAAACGTCACTCAGATGGTGGAGGAGTTTCAGGAAAGGCTGCAGAGATTGTCAGAGATCTGTGAGATTGAGTTTATTTAAAAACTGATCATAAGCAGATATTCCAGAACATCCTCATATAATATACACATACATAAGCACTTTTGTATTATGTACATAAATTATTTTGTAATTTAATGAATGGTTTGAATTGTGTCAGTAGCACTTTGAATATTCAAATTCATTTTTTTTAAATATTGTATGTTTAATATAATTTAGATTTAAAGAGCAAAACATCGCTCTTTGCATGCATGTATCACTCTGTTTTCAGTGTCTCTGAAAATGTTTGTGACTCTGGTATGTCTTGTTGTGCTGTCAGGTTTGCACTCTACCACAGAAAACTCACTAGAAAATGATCAAACAAGTAAGTTTTTCAATTTCGTAGTTTCCCCCAGTCCACTCCATTTTCATCTTCCAGAGTAATACTTCATAATGTCTCTGCAGAAAACTGTTATTACTGAATCTATGTAGTTGACCACTTTTCAAAAAGACCGGAAGTCATTCATTTTCAATGAGAGCCAGCGTCTCTCGGCGGCGAGAAGCGGCGCGGCAAGTCTTGGGCGGCGTGGGCGTCAGATGGAAGTTCAAGTGCAGTCAACATTATGGTAATGAGCTGTGACGCGGTTTGGCGGCAACCTATTGGAATATAGAAGTGCTCTGCTCTAGCGAAGTCTAGAGAACATAACCGTTTAAACTTTGGTTCCCACCAAACATTCGTTCCGAAGATAAAATGGAGGAGAAACGAATTATTGCCGTGACGGGTTTCCCTGTAATATATGACCAAGACCAGAGTTATTATTACAAATGTATTTTATTTTGATAACAAACAACTATAATGTTAATTACTTTCTGCCATCGATCGATTTCTTATTTTCACATTTTAAAGAGTTCATGAGGATATACGCTACTTGTGATAGGTCGGCAAAAAGTAAATTGTCGACATGTCTGGATGTTTAAATTGCGGCCCCTTTAAATATAGTTCACAAAACAAAGCATTCTGAAAAACGTTGCCGCCTATTTCAACTACGTCAGAGCGTCCACGAGCGTCCTTGAGCGTTGAAGGCAGGGCAGCCAGAGCGAATTTTGACGCTCTCGCCGCTTCTGGCGTGAACGTACAGTGATTCAACTTCCCGCGTGTACTATCTGCACAGATATCAACAGCGCAACTGGGTTGTAGGTTGCCAGGTTGAAGTCACAAATGGGTTGAAATGTGTCGATTGGACAACCTTGGAATAATATATTGATGTGATTATTCATATGACGAGGATGGGGCGGGAGATGGGTGTGAAATACGGGAGACTACCGGGAAAAACGGAAGTGTTGACAGATATGATATTAGTTAAAGATACCCAATATAAAGTCTTCCCCAAAGACAAATGATGAACGGTTTTAAATTTACATGGCCTCACTTTTCACTATATTTATACCTCTTTACATAATCAAAGTAAACCAACTTACAAACCGTTGAAATTTGAAGAAAATTTTCATTGTAAAGAGTACAAATTAAATGCGTAATTTTCCACACACATAACTTTTAAAGATTAAAGTGTTGTACCGAGTCACCAAAATGTGCTGTTTTATATGTATATGTTATCATATATTTCTAGTTTATTATCTAAATTATTTATACTTTTTCAATTGTTTCTCTACCTGTAGAACTGTGGAGAGTGCAGGAATATGCAAGTATGGGATCATTTCGATACTCTACACATTATAAAGCACTAAATATTTTCCATTGTATGTCACCACATTTAAACATATTCTTTTTACCACTCTTTGATTTCTCCTTTCAGTGGACTTTACCCTAGATCGAGACTCAGCCCATCCACGTTTGATCATCTCTGAGGATGGTAAACAAGTGCGCTGCAGTGACCGCTACCAAAATGTGGCCGATACACCCGAGCGGTTTGATCGTGTGGTGTGTGTACTTGGATGCCTAGGTTTTAGCTCTGGCCGCCATTACTGGGAGGTCCAGGTGGGCGAGAAGACAGACTGGGATCTGGGCATGGCTAGCCGCTCCATCAACAGGAAAGGGAAAATAGCCGCTAGCCCAGCTAATGGTTTTTGGTTCTTAAGTCTGCGTGACAAACAGGATTATGTCTTTCGCACAGAACCATCAACACCTATATACCTAAACCCAAAACCCCAGCGTATCGGTGTGTTTGTGGACTATGAAAAAGGTCAAATGTCCTTTTTTAATGCAGATACAAAGTCACAGATTTTTACCTTCTCAGACACATTTACAGACACTTTATATCCCTTCTTCAGCCCGTGCACTAACAAGTCTGGCAAAAATGAGGCGCCCCTTATCATATGTCCTACCTATCTAGCTGACCGAAGCTGGCTGACTGAAAAATTAAACAATATGGGATGGAAATAAAAAAAAGCATACATGGTACATTCAATTTATTTAATTCCAAAATGTTTTAAACACAAATTATTGCTTACATTGTAAAGAAGTTAGCATAGCATGGCTTTCTATGTTATGTAATACAATTTAAATATGCCCTTACAAAATGGGAAGGGAATATGGGGATAGTTTACTATTAACATGATCAATTCACTGGCTTGATGAATTCAATGTCAAACAACATGTAAAACTGTAATCCAATTGAAGTATAATTCATTTTACTATGTCTTTTTATATATAGAATTTGATTTAACAAGGAATAAAAACATAGGTGGTAATGCTATTTGAGCCCCTGATTGTAATATGACTTCCTATTTCCTTTGTATTTAAATCAGCCAAGCATAAAAATGTTCAAATGATTTTGTGTGTTATGGTGAAATAGTTTTTAAAATTATAATAAATAATAATAATAAAAACTTTATTTGACTGCATTTCTTCGTCTTGTCCTCTCAATATTGGGTCCTCTATCAGAAGAGCCTAAATGTTTTTTTTTGTTTTATTTTCTGGGATCTTCTGAACTGAAACCATTGTAATGTATTTCTGAGATGAGACGTTGCGTACTTACTGACACACATAGGAATGTCCTTCTAAATGACCTAGTTGAAAGCCTTCTACAATAACGGCAATATTCTAACATTGGCTATGGTGTTTGAGGCCCGCCCTCTTAGGCATAAAGCTGTCCGCTATAAAAGCAGGTGTTCAAACACCATTTCTCAGAATTATGTGACTGAGGGACAAAGAGCGCATCGCTCGCACCTCAAAGAACTCTGAGTCTTGTAGTGTGGCCAGCATTCGCAATGTCTCGTTCCCTTTGTCTCAGGGAACCGAGGTTACATACCTAACCGAAACGTTCCCTTAAGACTCTGTACACTTGACATTGCATCCTTGCTGGTGCATATGGGGAACAGAGTCCCATCACACCGCACTACACAGCATATCCATCCCAGAGAGGAAACATGACGCTTCAGTCTCAAAATGACCCTCATGGTCAGCCAGGAGGGGAACACTCAGAATATATATATATGAACTATGGTCATATAGTATGGATTAACCCCTTCATGAACCCATTCGGAAAGGAAGATTATTTATAATGACATGCCTGTAACTTTGGTAACACAATGGTCTGAATGCCGGCAGTTGTGCAAAGTGACAAGGAGGTACTTAAAAAGAGGGGCATTAATTGCACAGGAAGATGTAATCACCTGCTGGGCATTGCTGCCTGTCGCACCTCCTCCAGTGCCCATGGGTCAGCTGCAGGGTCATCAGCCAGAAACCACCGTTCACCGACGTTTCGCTCCTTTAATTCTGGAATGTCTCCTGGTGGCGGAGCAGTGACAGGGACGTCTCCCTGTCACCCCCTGCAGCTGATAGCTGTTCTCCCTGCTGCTGTAATCTGGGGTTAGATGTTCTTCCCCCAACTCCTATCTTTCCTCCTCAGCCAGAGCCAAAAGCTACCTTTCTCTGCCTCCTCTGCCAGATCCTTTGTTGCCCTCCTTAGCCTCCCTCCGGTCACTCCTGCTTCCCTCAAGAGGCGTATGGTTGATACCCCAAGGAAACCTCGGCATCCGACCTCCACTGGGTGGATGGTCGTCTTCCAGCCAGCCTCCCGGCACTTCGGCAGCGAGCTCTGAGTACTTGGCCTTCTTCCGTTCAAAGGTGGCCTCGATCCCCTCCTCCAGTGGTACAGTGAGCTCGATGAGGTGCGTCGATCTCGCCTTGGTTGACCACACCAATATGTCTGGCCGGAGAGATGTGGTGGTTATCTCCGTGGGGAACCGGAGCTGCCTATCCAGGTCCACCCTCATGTCCCACTCCTGGTTGGGGGAGAAGGGCCTTGCTGTTTCTCTTGATCTGGTGCTTCTCCTTACCCCTCCTTCCGACATGAAGATGGTGGGGTCCTCTACTGATGGTGGTTGTTTACTAATATATATATACACATAAGTATATATTTGACCAATAAAATAGCAAGCGCTCTAGAGAGAGAGGACTTTTTGAGAGAGATGTTATGTCTAGGTTGGAAAACCTACCATCCTGCTGCAAAACATATGTCTTGTAAGGATGAACATCATGTCATGAACATGAAGAGGCCACGGCTCTAGTTCAGTGTACTTCAACACCAACAGGGCAATTCGCACCCTGAGACCCGTAAGCCAGGGTGAACGTATCAACGATCCACTGAGAAAGTCTCTGCTTGGAGACATACATTCCTTTCATGCTTCCTCCTCAGCACACAAAGTGTTGATCAGACAATCTGTAATAGTGTGTGCACTCAACGTACGTGTGTAGCGCTCTCAAAGGTCATAACAAATGCAAGGAATGTTCCTCATCTGAATTAAATGGAGGAGGGTAAAAGTCTTGAAGGTGAACCATCTGCGCTCTGAATGGTGTGGTTATAACCTTAGGCACATAGCCTTTTCTGGGTTTAAGAGTGGTTTTGAAAGAATCGGACCAAACTCCAGACATGAATTGTCAACTGACAGTGCTTGCAAATCACCAACCTGTATTACTGAGGCCAAAGCCAGCAGTGATGCAGTCTTAAGAGAATGCACATGCAATTCAACATAGTTCAGATGCTCGAAGAGAAGCCCTACAAGCACTTTTATGACCAAGTTAGAACCCAAGTTGGGGCTGTAGCTGGGCGAGGGGGATTTTGCTGCCCCCCACCCCCCTATGAATTATGATTAAATCATGATTTCCTATAGAGGTGCCGGTTTCAGGTGTGTGATACGCAGATATGATCGCCACATAAACTTTGAGCATAGACGGAGTGAGCCCTGCATCCGATTGCTCTTAAGAAATGTAAACATTTCAGGTATGGTGCAGTTCACTGGGTCTTTGCCATGTGAAAAGCACCAATTAGTAAACACATTCCATTTCAGTGCATAAAGGCATCTCGTGGCTGGCGCTCTAGCATGTAATATGGTGTTTATAACTGACTGAGCCAATTCTAGCTCGTCCGCTGTGTTCCGTTCAAAGGCCACACCTGTACGCTTCACAGCTCTGGCTAGAGATACCAAACCGTGCCTTGTGTTTGAGAGAGAAGATCTTTCTTCAGCTGTATTTCCCATGGAGGCCTGTCCAGTATTTCTACCATCTGTAGAAACCAGGACTGATTGGGGCATTTCGGCACAATTAACAGAACTGTTTCCATTTCCACTCGGACTTTGCTGATGAAAGAATGAAGGAGGTGCACAGAGGGAAACGTATACTTGTGCTTCGCTGGCTATACGTGGGCCAACGCATCATCGCGACATATATATATATATATATATATATATATATATATATATATATATATATACGCCACTACTGTTGTGTTGTCTGTATGAATCAGAATGTGGTGATTAACAATATCGGAATAAAAAGCTCTCAAAGCTAGAAAGACAGCCAGTAGCACTAGGCAGTTGACATGTCACAGCTGTTTCGCACTTGTCCAGGTGTCGAAAGTCAGGTGTTCATTACACGACAGGCCCCAACTTGTGTTGCATGCATTTGTGGTCAGCACTTTCCTTCTGAGAACTTGACCCAGCCTAACAACCTGTTGGTAGAAGGCTGTCACTGTCCATGGTGCTACAGCAGCCAGTCTGTGGCGAGTCACCACGATGTGCAAGAAAACAAAATTACTTCACTGTTAATATATTTTCAGTTTCAACTGAAACAGACACCGAAGAATGGTCTGTACATGCTCATTCATGACGTGTGCATGCATGAACCCCTAAAAAGGAGATTTACTGGCTTGGGAAAAGTGTGCTTTTCTCCCAGATTTTCCATATGGCAAAGCAGCCAATATCTGTGTTTGCTCAGTAGTGCCTCTTCTTGGCTAGTAATAACCAATTGCTGAGGTAATTCAAAACACACACACTGTTCATTTTCAATGGGGCAAGCACCGCATCAATACATTTTGTGAACATGCTGGGAGCTTTTAATTTTCAAAAGTCACATGTAACTCAGTGCAAATGGTACATGAAGTATGCGTCCTTCAGGTCTATTGACGCAAATAAGTCCTGAGGATGGAGTCAACATTTTGAATGGGCGCATCGCCAGCGCGCAAATCAAGTGTCTCAGAACTTGATTGCAGAAATAATGGCTGTAAATCCCGTTGCGTGTGTCGCAGTCTGTGCGTGCAACACCGACACTTCCGATCATTGTAAACACCAGCTCTGGCAGGCCGGTGAGGACTTTCCACTCATTCGTGCAGTGGGACAGCAGGCTTATTAATTCATATGAAACAACCTCTATCGTGTTCTTTGCGAGAAGTTTGTGTATTTTGCGACTTTTTTGCGTCTTTGGAAGTAATCTTGGAAGACAGAACACTGTTGAGACAGGGCTGCCAACATGCAAATTGGATCGGATAACCGTGTTCAATCGTTTTTAGCAATTTGGTACGTTCATAACATGATATTATATAATGCGCCGCTCACCATTGGGAAGCAGTTGAGCATAATATGTGTGCTGTGAAGTGGTAAAGCTCTTTATTGAAAAAGTGTGAGCATCTTGTGCATTTTGCAATCTTTGTATGTTCATTACAAGATGTAATGTGCCGCTCACTATTTGGAAGCGGTTGTGCAAATTGTGTGGTCTTTGAAGGTGGAAAGCCCCAGAGGTGGGTAGAGTAGCCAAAAACTGTACTCAAGTAAAAGTACAATTACTTCAAAAATGTAATTTCTCAAGTAGAATTAAAAGTACTAACATAAATTATTACTTGAGAAAGAGTAAGAAAGTATTCAATTAAAAGAGTACTTAAGTAGTAACTTGTTACTTTCACAAATTACATTATAGATGTTTACTCCCCTATATCCCATTACATAATACACATTGAACATGTACTATAGAATTATTATTATTATTAATGGAAATTATTTCATCATTCACCATCATGTTGTTCCAAACCCGTACGACTGTCTCTCTTCCATGCAACACAATCAGGATATATTAGACAGAATGTTTGCCTGAGTCACTATTTAGTTGGTATTTAGGGGTAGTTGGGCATAACTTTTGTCTTCTGCATGGTCAACTTTATTGAGAAGAGTGAAAACTTTTTAGAAGTTATAAACTTCTTTGAAGAGCGGGGCCGATCTGCAGAACGCGGCCGCTTGACAGCGTCAAGGTTTCTCTCGAGATTACTCAAGACCAAGCTCTTCGACCACCCTTGAGAGGACGCAAAGCATCTCCTTTTTTGTGGCGCGTGCAAGCTCTTAGCCCTCGCTGGGGGAAGGGGTGGCAGCGTCATCCACTGACCACTCGCCAGATGCAGCAAGAGACATAACATTCTCATCCCCAGCGTTAGAACTGCTGAACGTGATGAGGCGGCACACTCCTGCAGAAGCTCAGCATAGACACAGTATATGGAGATGTGCCGGCATGAGGTCCACCTCAAATGTATCTTTCTCGACCTTTCAGACTCTCGACAGAAGAGGCGAGTGGGAGGGCGTGAGAGATTGAATCGCCCCCTCAGAATGAGTGTGATTCATGAGTGAAGCGTCTTGAGACTCAGTTTGTCACTGTGAGAGCTGTCTCTGCGTGGGTGTGGCAAAGACAGTTAATGCAGCTCTCATGCTGATCTGATGGTGGGATGTGTCCCTTGCATAAGAAAACACTTACAGAACGACATCTTTAAAAAGACGCAAACATGTAAGCGGCACTTTTATATATAATATATATATATATATATATATATATATATATATATATATATATATATATATATATATGTATATACACACATACATATACACAATAGCACAATAGCTTATAAGGATACAAAACTCTTTCCGAAGCACTGCAGGGAATAAGGAAGCTGAAGTGGCCAGTTCACCAACAAAGCATCAAGGCTGAGTAGACGTTCGCCAAAACACTGCAGGGGAGCGGAGAGTCTTCTCATTGCCATGAAGATACCACTTGCTCGTGTATATCGACTACAAAGTAGTAGAGGGCTTCTAGATGAGAGATCCGGGTGGTGGAGGACATGTCTCAGTTGCCTCCACTTCTGAGACAGTCAATCCAAGCATCTTATCACGTGGCTCGTTGTGCATAACACCTTGGATACTCCCAGCATGTGGAGGCTCATGCTACTCTCCGCGATCCACGCACAACTTACCACATGCCCCATTGAGAGCGAGAATCACTAATCGCGACCACAAGGAGGTTACGCCATGTGACTCTACCCTCCCTAGCAACCGGGCCAATTTGGTTGCTTAGGAGACCTGGCTGGAGTCACTCAGCACACCCTGGATTCGAACTCGTGACTCCAGGGGTGGTAGTCAGCGTCAGTACTCGCTGTTACCCAGGCCCCAGACGGTCTGGTTTGAGTATTTCTGTAAATTCTAATCTTCTGAGGCTTTTTAACAACATGCCCTAATTGTGCCCAAGAACAAACATTCATAACTACTTGGAGAAACACCAGCAAGCTCAAGCCTGTTTGTGAGGTATGCAGGGCTGGACTGGGAAGAGACAGGGGGGTTCTCCTGATGGCCATTCCACCCATGATCGGCCCCAAAGTGTGTCGGTCCACCGGGAAAATGCCCGGTATGCCAGATTACAAGTCCAGCCCTGGAGGTATGTCATGTCCTGCCATGACAACTAGTGAACAGGACCAAAACGGACCATAACTGGATTATAACATGTTATTATAAATAACATAACAAACTTATTTATTTCCACTTTTATTGTTACTGTATTTTATTGTGTTTTTACATATGTTTCTTTAAGTGTATATGTGAGTAAAAATTGTATGTAGACCTGCTGTATGTATATTTAATTCTGTTATGTTTTGACAATGTATGCTTTTTGGCAACACTTTACAATAAGGCTCCATTAGTTAACATTACATAATAAACATGATATGCGTTCATATAATGTTCATTATATGAACAAATAATGAACACTATATATTAATTATTGTTCATTGTTAGTCCATCTTAACTAATGTCGTTCACTAATGTTAACAAATGTAGCCTTAAAGAAGTGTTACTGCTTCTTTTTTTGCCAATAAAGCTATTTGGATCTTGAGAGAGAGAGAGAGAGAGAGAGAGAGAGAGAGAGAGAGAGAGAGAGAGAGAGAGAGAGAGAGAGAGAGAGAGATCAGGTACCGCGTCAGACCTGCTGCGCGTTTAGATGCTGATGGCACAGCGTTTCATGCACCGCTGCAAATTTGGTTTCCACTGTAGCCTAAATTCAAATCGACAGGTAAGTTTCGTTTAATGTGTATTGTCATCGGATATTATTTTGATAGACAAGGCTGTGTGGTTCCCATCACCAAACTAGGTGTGTCTATGCAGAATGGCAAAAAGGATCCCTTAATTTAATATTTCATATTTTGGTTAGTTAAGGTTGGAGCTATTAATAAAAGGCTCAAAATTATGTTTTAAAGCCAGTCTGATAGGAATACCATCGCACATTTTTGCATAAACTGCCTCGAAATCTTTAGACTCTCCTCCAAATGTACAATTATATCGATTCTATTTAATGGACAAATATATTAGACGAATAACAATGTCTGTATGTGCATGGAGTGTATTACTAAAACAAATACTTAAAAATATATATAGCCTAGGCTATGTGAACGGTTTGCTTAATTAACGAATCACTGTTTAATCAAAATGTTCAGCTATGCAAAGCCTTGCGGGACATTGGCACGCGACGCACAGTGTTCTCTCGTTTTTAACGGAACACACCATGCTGTTCTCTCAATAAATAATGAACGAGGGAGACATTCGAAGGGTGTGTTTATCAAAGACGCGCTCATAGGGAACGCCCTAGGTTAAGTCTATACCCTGCGAGATCTCCTTAACTTTCATCTCCATTCTCACCGGTTTTATGAGCGATTATTGTTGCCTTAAGCCGCTTTTGTCTTATCGCCGTATTTGACGTGATTTCGCAGGGGTGGTGTGGAATTTAGACGCAGAAGAACGGTTGCAAATAACTATTCGGGATGCGCGCAGTATGAACTAAGCCTCTTTAGTTTGAATGTGAGTCGTGCCATTCTCTAAAATAACCTTGACTAATCTGATGTAATGACACCACCGATTAAGCCAAAAGATTTTCATGTGAATTTGCTCGTTGGGTCAGTATTAATCAGGATAGATCTGGAATAACATCTGTGTGCATGATAGATCTTAAAAATAAAATTAAAAAACAGGGCAAGGTTTGACTCTCTGCTGTTTTGCACACAGAGTTCCACGCATATATCACATTTAGTTTTAATTATTTAAAACAATGATCGTAGTGTAACTCTGTGAATACAAAATCCTCATAGGATATTAATTTGCCAAAGCTTTAATAGTATTATTAAATAGTATTTATTCTATAACTTTAGCTCTAAATTCTGAATGAAAGAGTAATAAATAATATTATCCAACAATATTGGAGTGTAATATTACAGTACTTCATAACAGACCTGAATTATTGCATGAATTGTTACATACTGATGACTATAAAGCATTACATTTGTGGGGGCCCTCCTATGGAGCTTAACTCAGCAGGATCATATTGCAAAGCCAATTAAATTCAAATCAGGAAAACCATGGGATGCACAATATATAATTTAAAAGTTTGAAAAGTATCCTGCATGCATTTTAAAGCCCTTTATAAAATGTTCCACTTGGTGGAGTGCAGGTAATAAGAATGTTTATAGGGTTTTTTAAGATTTTACTATGGGAGTCAAAGAAAACATAATTGAATCAGAAGTCAACATAAAGTCTGAGCCTGATTTGACCCATCTGACCCCAAAATTGTTCAAAGAAGCACTTGTTAGCACACACACACAATGTTTTTTTTTTGAAGGTCCTGCAGGAGTGCTTGAAATTGATATATAAAACATATAGGGTTCCCTATCGAGAGGTCTCTCCTATTGCGTAAGTAGCTCACGCTATGGGAAAACTCAGTTTCTCGAGAAATATTGAAGTCTTTATGTAAAACGCATTGCAGCTGCACAGCAGACAGCAATGAGCGAGGTAGCTCGGTCATTGGCTGTGCTGCAGCAACTTGCTCAAACCAATGACGGGGCGACTCTGAACGCAGCGACCAATGGCGCGTGCTTAGCGCTTCATGCGCTCAGAGCCCGCCAAGATGGGCGTGGCTTAGGGCTATATATTAGGCGCCCCGTCATGAGAGTTCTTTAGATTTAATCTCCTTCAGCAAAGACCTTCTCTTCGCTGGATCCTTCGGATTGTTGGAGTCTTTCGCCCGCCGTCGAAAAGCCTACAGCAGGACCGCTAAGAGGACGCCGGCGCCTTCAGCCACCTTCGAAGCCTTCTGCTACGCCATCCGGCGCGATCGCTATATCCTTTACTGCAAGCGCTCGCCTCTGCGACGCTTTTTGATTGAGTAAAAGAGTAATTTTTCAAGGCGTTGTTGCAAATGCCTTCAGCCTGCGCCTCGTGCAGAGGCCCTCTTCCTGACGGGGATCGTCACATCATTTGCACTCGCTGCCTGGGACCTGACCACGCAGAAGCTGCTCTCACTCGATGCGGATGCCCCGAATGTGACTCCCTGGGCCTCACCGAGCTGCGCGCTCGCTTTGCCGCCTTCGCCGCGAACGAGCCTGCTACCACCGTGCTGCCGTCCCCTCTGTTCGAGCCGCGCAAGAAAAAGCGCTGCTCACGGAGGCCGCCAGAGCACCACTACCCGAGAGCTCCCTGCTGCCAGTCCATTTCAACGCAGGCGGACCAGCACCCCTCCTACAGAGCGGTGGGTCTCGTCTCGTTCGGCGCGTCAGGGGACGACGGTGAAAAGGATGACAGCCTTTCCATTGACGCTGCATCCGACGACTGGCTGGGCTCGGCCCTTCGACCCCGCGCCGTCGACATTAGCGGACACGAGCACGGGCACCAGCATGGACTCAGAGATCGTCCGCATCCTGTCTAAAACGGTAAGAGAGTTCACTGAACGCTTCACTGAAGCTTGGAAGGATTCGCAGGCTATGCGTCACTTCCTGCCCAAGCGCTCCAGCTCGTCACAGAGCCGCCAGAGACCGCCTCAGCAGCAGCAGCAGCGAGCCAGGGCGGTGCCTCCCATCTCCAAAACGTGTAAAACATTACCCAGTCCCCTTACAGGCGGCTGGAAATGTCTGTACAGCAGTCAATGGGCCAGTCACAGAACTCACTCACCTGCAATCAAACGCCGTTTTAACGGCAACACACAGAAATCACATTTTCTGCCTGTGTCACTAAGGGGTCACGTGTCCACACTAAAGTGCGCATTCCCACATATCAATACTGTCCAAACAGTGCCGAATACTTCCCCAGCTCAGCTGGACGCTCCATAAATGTAGATCGTGTGCCTATTGTCACGTATGCACCACTACACACAAGCACTGTTCCCACAGTTATAAACACTTCCCCAGTAAAAGCGGGAAATACTACAAAAGTAGCGCGCGTGCTTGCTGCCATGCATGCACCCCTACACGCAAACACTGTATGCATAGCCAAAAAACCCCCGCCGCGAGCGGAAGACTTTATGAAAGTGGCGCGCGTGCCTACTACAGTATATGCACCCCCACCCATAAGCGCTGCCCATACAGTTTCAAACAGTTCTCTGTCTCATGCCGCAAACATCACAGATGTGATGCGCGAGCTAAGAGACTCCCGCTAAGAGCGGAAGCTTTATGAATGTGGCGCGTGCCTATTACAATGTATGCACCCCCACCCGAAAACTCTGTCCATACAGTTTCAAGCATTTCTCCGACTCATGCTGCAAGCATTTCGGCGCGCACCTGCGCCTCTGAGAGCTGTAAACTCAGTGTTAGCACAAGGCAATTTGCCGGTGGGGCCCATACGTCACTGCGACACGCCCCCAGACAGCATTCAGCCCATATCTGTGCGAGCAAAAGCCTGGGAAAAAATCCCCAACATAACGAAATGGGTTTTGAACATAATAAAACATGGTTACTCACTTCAATTCGCTCGCAGACCACCCCGCTTTTCAGTGGTGGTCGAGACGAAAGTGAGGAAAGATGTGTCACATGTTCTACGCACCGAGGTGCTCAAACTGATAGAGAAGGGCACTATAGAAACTGTTCCTCCCTCTATGAGCGAGGCGGGTTTTTACAGCCGCTATTTTCTCGTCCCGAAAAAGGACGGTGGCCTCCGCCCCATCCTAGATCTCAGACATCTGAACAAAGCTTTAATGATTCGCTTGTTCAGAATGTTAACAACCAAACATATCCTCGCGCAAGTTCGCCCGGGATTGGTTTCTATCAGTGGATTTGAAAGACGCTTACTTTCACATTCGATAGCGCTCATCACAGGCCTTTTCTGAGATTCGCTTCGAGGGACAGTCATACCAGTACACAGTACTACCATTCGGCCTATCATTGGCCCCCCGTACATTCACGAAATGTATGGACGCGGCAATTTCCCCCGAGACAGCGGGGAGTGCGAATACTGAATTACCTTGACGATTGGCTAATCATAGCACAATCAGAGGATCAGTTAACGACGCACAGATCTTGGATTATCAGCCATCTAGAATGCCTGGGTCTGAGAATCAATTTAGCAAAGAGCGTGCTATCTCTCAGCCAGAATATCTCTTTTCTGGGAATAGTGCTAGACTCAGTGCAGATGACAGCGCGCCTCTCATCAGAGCGCGCGCTCTCTACTCGACGCCTTGCAACATCGTTCAGAACGAGCGCCGACGCCCGTCAAACGATTTCAAAGAATGCTCGGTCTCATGGCCTCGGCATCAGCTAGGATTGTTGCACATGCGTCCTCTCCAGCGCTGGCTCAAGAGCCGTGTCCCCACTCATGCGTGGCGCTCGGGCCACTTTTTGATCAGAGCGAATCAAGGCTGTATAAAAGCCCTGACGCCCTGGAAAGCCGTCAACTGGTATCAAACCGGCGTGAGTCTGGGCGTGAATACGCGGAGAAAAATGATCACGACAGATGCCTCCAAAATAGGATGGGGGGGCCCTTTACGAGGACAGGCCTGTCTCCGGCTTTTGGTCAAACCCGGAAAAGCGCCTACATATAAACTGTCTGGAAATGAAAGCCTTGGCTCTCAGAGCCCTGCTTCCGTACCTGAAAAACGAACACGTCCTGGTCCGAACGGACAACATGACGGTAGTTTCGTATATAAATCGCCAGGGTGGACTCAGGTCGAGCTCCCTGCACTCTATGGCCAGGGAGCTCATCTTATGGTCACAGCACCACCTGCGCTCGCTGAGAGCAGTGCATGTGCCAGGCGCCCTGAACCAGGGCACAGACATGCTGTCCAGAGACAAGGTTCTCCCAGGAGAATGGTCTCTCCACCTCCTGACGGTTCAGTGGTTATGGCAAACCTTTGGCGAGGCAGAGGTCGACCTCTTCGCCTCCAGGGAAAATGCGCACTGCCCCCTTTTCTTCTCAAAGAGCACGGACGCTCACCCAAGTCTGGCCGAGCAGCCCCTTGTATGCTTTTCCCCGATCGCGATGCTACCTCAGGTCATCAGTCGGATCAGGGAAGTGAAATGTGCAGTGCTCCTGGTAGCCCCACTCTGGAAAAACCAGACGTGGTTTCCAGAACTGATGCAGATGATGCTATCTGCCCCATGGCCGATTCCGTTGAGGCTAGACCTCCTCAGACAGGCCAACGGGATGATTCTTCATCCCCGCCCGATCTGTGGGCCCTCCATGCATGGCCCCTCAACGGGTTCCCGAGAACCTCCCAGTGGAGTTTTGAGAACCATCACTGAGGCGCGACGCCTCTACGAGGCTTATATGCCCAAAAGTGGAAAGTGTTCAGTGACTGGTGTGATACCAAGAGCTTGAACCCCAAATCGTATGAGATACCAAGTGTACTCGCCTTTTTTGCAAGAGCTGCTGAAGGCGGGCCGCACACCCTCCACGCTCAAAGTCTATGTGGCTGCCATAGCGGCGTCACACAATCCTGATAAAGGACGCTCATTAGGAAAAACGACCTAATCATTCGTTTTCCTAAGAGGCTTAGGAGGATGAACCCTCCTCGCCCCCTCGGTGCCGATCTGGGACCTGGCTACGGTCCTGGACGCACTCAAGAGTGCCCCGTTCAAACCTCTCCGAACCGTGCACCTTAAACAGCTCTCGCTCAAAACTGCGCTCTTGCTGGCGCCGCCTCAGTCAAGAGAGTGGGCGACCTGCAGCGCTGTCATCAAGCTGCTTGCCTGGAATTTGGACCTAACGACTGCAGAGTTGTCCTTAGGCCAAAGCACGGGTATATTCCTAAAGTGCTCTCCACACCCTTCAGAGTACAGGTGATATCTCTGGCAGCACTATCGTCCCCAGCAGATGGAAGCGACGCTAATTTACTCTGCCCGGTCAGGGCACTCAGAGTATATTTGGAACATTCTGCCCTGTTCAGACAGACGGAACAATTGTTCGTATGCTTTGGCGGCCGCACTAAAGGTCTCGCAGTTTCAAAGCAAAGAATATCGCGCTGGATAGTGGATGCTATAGCACTAGCTTATGAAGCCAAGGGCCTTCAATGCCCCTTAGGCGTCAGAGCTCACTCTACGAGGAGCATGGCCTCCTCGTGGGTGTGGTCGAGTGGGATACCCATTGAAGATATTTGTGCGGTGGCAGGCTGGGCCTCACCTTCGACATTTATCAGGTTTTATAACCTACAGGTCCCCTCATTGCATTCCAACATTCTATCAGCCTGACTATAGAATGGACTGGAGTATGTATATGCTGAGCATTATCTTCTTCTTTATAGGTCCATCTCTGACTGACTTAAAGGATTTTTTATGCATATCAGTACATAAAAAACTCAGTACATAAGATATGTGCTTGTGTTTGTACTATGAGCACCCCACCATGGACCACCTTGGAAGGCGCTCTATACTATCCCATTATGAAGCTCGCCGTTGGCCGGCTCGTGGAACAATCACTTTGCTTTAAGGCTCAGGCATCTGCCTCTGGCTTTATAGAGCGAAGTCAGCACGCATGGTGTTCCCATAGCGTAAGCTACTTACGCAATAGGAGAGACCTCTCGATAGGGAACGACTCGGTTACTAACGTAACCTCGGTTCCCTGAGAGGAGGGAACGAGTATTGCGTAAGCTGCCGTGCTAGTGCTTGGTCAGTTCGCTTCAGTCGATTGAACCTAAAGAACTCTCATGACGGGGCACCTAATATATAGCCCTAAGCCACGGCCATCTTGGCGGGCTCTGAGCGCTGAAGCGCTGAGCACGCGCCATTGGTCGCGCGTTCAGAGTCGCCCCGTCATTGGTTCGAGCAAGTTGCTGCAGCACAGCCAATGACCGAGCTACCTCGCTCATTGCTGTCTGATGTGCAGCTGCAATGCATTTTACATAAAGACTTCAATATTTCTCAAGAAACTGAGTTTTCCCATAGCGTAAGCTACTTACGGAATACTCGTTCCCTCCTCTCAGGGAACCAAGGTTACGTTAGTAACTGAGTCATTTTCTTTAAAAACCCTACACATATTAAATATGTTTCAAAACATATTTATGAATGTGGTATTTTAAAGGAATAGTTCACCCAAAAATGAATATTCTCTCATCATTTACTCACATCCCAGATGTGTGACTTACTTTCTTCTGCTGAACACAAACAAAAGATTTTCAGAAGAATATCTTATCTCTGTAAGTCCATACAATGCAAGTGAATGGTGGCCAGAACTTTGAAGTAAATAAAGGCAGCATGAAAGTAATCCATATGACTCCGTGGTTAAATCCATATCTTCAGAAGCTATATGATAGGTGTGTGTGAATCAGATCAATATTTAAATCTTTTTATTTTTTTTTAAGTGGATTAATACACAATGTTGTATTTAAATGCTTTTACTTATCTTATTATGTTTTATTTTTAACTTTGGGTCAATTTCTGTTGTTTTGTAAATGTGCTCTATAAATAAAGGTTGACTTGACTTTCATGTCACTACTGAAGATATTGATTTAACCACTAAAACGTTGCTACCATTAACAATAGTTTTGATTAAATGCTTCAGGATAAAGTCATCACTGCTCTACCAGAGCCTGATGGTGTATATCTTGTTAAGGTGAAAAGGAACAATTGTTTTCTTTCTTTCTTTCTTTCTTTCTTTCTTTCTTTCTTTCTTTCTTTCTTTCTTTCTTTCTTTCTATCTATCTATCTATCTATCTATCTATCTATCTATCTATCTATCTATCTATCTATCTATCTATCTATCATCCCTCCCTCCCTCCCTCCCTCCCTCTGTCCGTCCGGTCCGTCTATCTGTTGATTTAACCACTGTAGTCTTATGGATTAATTTCATGCTGCCATTATGTGCTTTTTGCAGCATAAAAATGTTGGCACCCATTCACTTGCATTGTGTGGACCTACAGAGCTAAAATATTGTTTTAAAAATCTTTGTTTGTGTTCAGCAGAAGAAAGAATGACACACACATCTGGGGTGGCATGAGGTTGAGTAAATGAGACAATTTTCATTTTTGGGTGAACTATCCCTTTAAGGATTAGAAAAGGTAATGTTTCTTTAAATTATTAATGGAGGTTTTACCAAGAGAAAATGTTTAACTGTATGTATCTTTTTTGTATGGGGTAAGAGTTGGATGGTGGGTCCCTTGTTAGATGAAGAAATGCAAGTTCTAAAATCAGAGAGTGATCTAAAATGCTCAACTCTAGTATGGGAGATTATTTTATTATCTCTAATTTTTTAACTGCAGAATCCTGCTGGAAGCTGTTTTTGCATTTGCAATACATGTTTGATAACATTTTTAGTTGAAAATACCAGGAAAGTTTATAATTGGGAAATGTTTTCGAAGAGTTGCCTTTGTCAAATTTGCAACCAAAATGCTTTCTCTTTTGCCAGACCAGAAAATAAAAACATAAAGACAACAAACACAACTTTTCCCTCTTCTATATTGTCATGCTAGGCAAAATGTTCTAAGGCGACTGATTTGACACCAGGTTTTGAGATCCTCCTGTGCAGGATATAAGAGATACAAATTGATAATAAGATTCTCAGGCATTTCTATTGTGTTCCTCTACAGGGATCAGTCTCAGTGTCTGTTATTTAAAGATAATATCACATTGACGTCAGTTATCATCACTGTATATACCTGACCTTATGCCAACATGGCATCAGGAAGGAAAGGTCAGTGCCTCACCTGTGTTTAATAATGTTTATATAAAAATGTGTTTATGAATCTGCATCAAATTTTTTTATAGTTAGTGTACCTTTAAATAATATTATCTCATCTAAACATGCCTTTTGTATTTATAATTTTAAGTCAGCAACTTCTCATTGACTCATTCTTTAACACTTGCACTAAGTGTGTTTGTTCTAACAGCCCTCCCACACTGGAGGCACACTGCACATTTATCATCTCACTGTGTATCTTCTAGTCCAGTAACTTTCTCTGTGATCTTATCTGTCTTGCTTTCCCTTCACCAGGCTCCACTTCAAAAGGTGGAATAGTGCATTTCCCTGATGATGAGGAAGATGCTACCATTAACAATAGTTGTGATGAAATGCTTCAGGATAAAGTCATCACTGCTCTACCAGAGCCTGATGGTGCATATCTTGTTAAGGTGAAAGGGAACATTTGTTTTCTATCCTTCCATCCATCCATCCATCCATCCATATACAGGGTTGGGAGGGTTACCTTTGAAATGTATTCCAATACAGATTACAGAATACATGCTGTAAAATGTAATTTGTAACGTACTCCGTTAGATTACTCAAGGTCAGTAACGTATTTTAAATACTTTGGATTACTTCTTCAGCACTGGCTGATTTTTTCACTTGTTCTGTATATAAAAACCACATGTTAAAAATACATTCTCTGAAAAACCTAAATATCTTATACAGTGTTGTTTCTAAAACAAGATAAATCAAACAGATCTTGTTTTAAGGATTTTGTGTTATATTTTTACAGGAAAACAATACAAAAAATATAATCAAGAATACGACTTTTGCCCTAATATCAAAGTTCTCACTAGGAAAAAAGAAATTATGATTCAAAATGATAATTTTTTTTTACAGAAAATCTCCCATTTTCTCCCAAGTTCAAATGCCTAATTCCCACTACTTAGTAGGTCCTCGTGGTGGCATGGTTAATCACCTTAAACTGAGCTACCCAGGCCCACAAAGTGAATTTTCTTGATAAAAATATGATCGTGACTGGTAACGTGCATGTAAAATGGCTAGAAATCGCATTTTAGCTTAGCGTGAAGCTAACAATTTACTCAAGGTTTATTTCTATTCAGCTCCAAACCTACTTCAAACGTTCTTCTCGCTTGTATGAATGTAACACATCATAAGAAAGTGTTTTATTGCTGTTAAAATGCACTTTGGATTACATCATTTATATGTATAAATGTTTTCCATCTGAAAGATCTAAACATTAGTTTTTCGCAATCGCTTTGGTACATTTCTCGAATCATTCTTAACATTTGCAAACCAGTAAGTTGATTTCTCAAAACAATTAGTACAAACAGCACAATACAATGAATTACAATGGAGCCTGTAACTTGCTTAAAATCTTTAGTCCATTCCTCAAAAGTCAATCTTTATGTCAACGAACTTATCAGTGCCGTCAGAATGTCAAGTCCTTGTGTCATTGTTCACAAACAAGATGCTTAGTTGTTTCAAAATACTTAGTCATGTTGTCAATATAAAAATGTACTCTGTTGGTATTTTTTGATGTACACTATGGCTACATTTGATGACAGTGATTGAAAATGCACAAGGCTGCACTTTTTCTGTATGGCAACAGTACAAAGTCACACATTCCTTTATGTAAGATTAGGATTGCAAGAGATTGGACAGGATTCACATTTCTGCTTTTACTTTTGGTCTGTCAACATATTACAGTGTCATTGTGATACAAAAAGAAAAAACACAAAATTATTTAATAGCACAAAGGAAAAACATTCCATGTAAACGTAGAAAAGGTTACCATAGGAAACGCTTCTTAGAGAGTTCTGTACAATCAGAATGGTATGGGGTCCTGACGTTCCAGTCTGTCTGGCCAAAGATTCTCATCTACATCACAGTGGATATCTTCTCTTGCGATGCAGCAAGGATAGAATCATTTTGCGTGTCTTATCCAGCCTCTGCAGCCGTTGGCTGTGATGTCCTCACACGCTGCATCCATGGCCGCCAGCAGGGCCATTTGAGTATGTGGCTGGCGATTGTAGACCTTCCACCTCCATGCTGAAAAACTCCTCAATTGGGTTAAGGAATGGGGAATAGGGTGGGAGGAATTCCACAATCATCAGTGGTGGGTCACAAACCATTGCCTGATGGTGTTTGAGCGATGGAAACTCACATTATCCCAAAGTACCACATACTTTGGTAACTCATCATGAACCTGACCTCTCTCATCATTAGGTATGAGATCCCTGTATAGGGTTTCTAAGAAGGTGAGGAGACACTGTGTGTTGTATGGCCCTATAAGGGGGATGTGCGTTACCTCACCATTCTCTGACAAAGCAGCATACATAGTGATGTTTCATCCCCTTTGGCCTGGCACAACCAAAGTAGCTCTGTGTCCATGACATTTCTACCACGCCTTCTGATTTTGGTCAGGTTGAAGTCAGCTTCATCCAGGTATATGAAGTTGTGAGGTGGTTCACTTGATTCCAGTTCCATTATACGCTATATCCCAGAAGATGCTAAATTATGTAAATAAATGTAAATATTTCACAGATCACCATCATTGTTATCACGTTTGCTCTAGTAAGACCCACTTGCTTTCCAGCTGTTGTTTCAACACAGCTGCATAATCACACAAAATCTGATCACAAACCACTGTTTTTAATGAACATAAAGTGCCATCGCTGTGACTGAGATGAGGTCAAATATAATCAAATTATTATGTTATACCGCCATGAGGTCAAATATGAGGTCAAATATGAGGTCAAATATGATCTAACAAAGATCTTATACCACCATGTAAGATGAGATCTCGCAGGATGTGCCGGACCCCGTCTCCACCACTGCAGCGAAAATACTACTGTTTGTTAAAAAGTATTTGCAAATAAAAATTATGTAAAAATAAATAAAAATAAATACAAGAAAAAAGTATTTATTATTAAGTAATTATAAAGTGTTATGAATAATGTAAGCAGTAAAGACACATTTTCATTAATTATAGGAACATTTCACAGGCTTTAGAAGTGTGTTAAATGTGTGAGGATGTGTGTTCGTCATCCTGTTACATGTCCGACATAATCATACTGTACAAGGCCCTTTGAACCATGTTAAAATGGGTTTTGCCAATAGTTTAGAAAGAACCAACATATATTTTTCACTGTAAACCATAGTTATTTATTTATAATAACTTTAAGTAACAATATCAACATTATTACATTATATAATGCTTAATAGATTATTAAAACTGCAGCACTTCCCATATCCTCCATTGAAATCTGTTGCTCAGAAGAACCATGAAGGTGCAGCTGCCTGATGTGTGACATCATGGTTATTTTATTCATGCATTTGCTTTGTACAGTTAGAGTGCAAAGTATGTTCCTCCAATTATTTTTTTCTGAAGTATTTGTTATTTTTGAAGATCTTTAAAGGCAGATACTGATTTTAGATCAGCAGCCCTATTATAAGATGCATGCTGAAAATTCTGACTGCTGATCTGTGTTTATAGGTGGGATTTTTAAGGAGCCATCACAAATATGAAATTGGCTTCTCTTTGCCACATGTCCCCACGCTGGGCAAAGATGTCTCCCTTTCCCCGGCACTCCGGACTACAGCAAGACCACGTCTACGTGCAACACGCATCACACCACGCCCTGAGGGTATGCATTTTTGTGGTGGTCTAAGACCAACATTTACATCACAAACCCTAATCCTCTATGACAAAGGTTTTCATCTGTCTCTCTTTCCAAAACCTGCTTACCTCTTATTGTATGTTAATGTTTTCATGGAAACCCTATTGAGAAGTATTCTGAGTTAATGTGATGCTTAAAAAGCATCAACCAAAGCTACTAACAGGAAGATAATTACATGGACAGTCCAACTGGAACATCCTGAGTTTGCCCAGGGTGAGAGAATATAGCATTGAATAACATTCAACTTCATCTCGCTTGGCATTGATCCAGCAACCTTTTTCATAGCAGTACAGATCCTTAACCATTAAGCTTCCTCAATCCTGACTTCGGTTTCATAAAAAGGAGAACCTTGATATAAAACACTGATATAAAAATAGATAATTGTAGCCAAAACTAAGCAGTAACATACTGTAATTATTTTGAAAAAGATACTTAAAGCACAAGAGCTATCAGTTAATGTGGATTTAAGATTGTTTGTACCCCAACTGGTAAATGCCAGTCAAATGCTAGATGTCAGGCTACAATCAATAGTCACACTCCTATTTCAATCTGTCATCCATCCCTCCATTAGCTGAAACTCACTTAGCATGTTTATATTAGTATCATTTTGCCACTGTTGAATCTCAAGGGGAATCTTCATAGGTTAGCTGTATCCAGGCTTACAGTTTATGTTGTAAGAAGAGATGCAAGCACTCTGGAATAATTGGAATAATCAGTAAGATTTATATAGAAGACAAATACTGTATCAAATGTTACAAAATTATATAACATTGCTGAATTAAGCTATACATCTTTACATATATAAGTCGCAGTTCTTATGAATATACATGTTGTGAAACAGTGTGTTAAACTAATGACGCAGTTAAAATAAGATTGCGCTGGTCATATTGCCATCGTTAAAGCACGTATTTGATAAACAACATAATCCCTGCTTATTGACAAACATTCAGGAACTTTAAGAACACACAAATAAAAATAGGTAAAAATGGATTTCTAAAATATGACATCAACATTAGTTTCAATAAGTTTACATGTTATCACACTAAATGTGACTGCAATAGTTGAGTCACACAACTAGTAGCAAGGACGTAATGATAACAACAATAACATGCACTTCAAAGCGAAATAATCATAATGATTCAAGCATTTAACATTAGGTACTTCCCAATGAGCTGGCTCCAGAAGTGATCAGCTATTACCTGGCTGTGTCTGTATTACAGTCAGCTATTACCTCGCTTACATCCTAGTAGATCACTTGGTCCATACACGGCTTGTGGAAGGGAGGCATCCTGCTGCCTCATTAGCAGCAAGTTGGGTGTGATTGGATCAGGATCTGAGATGTCTGACGACACATATCCCAGAGGATTTGAGTTCATAATGCTCTCAAATTCAATCATTACATTCCTTAGTACCTCCTCAGGAAGTATCAGGTCCTTTAAGACTACCTGTAGGGAAGCCTTTATGGATTTTATTTCTCTCTCCCATGCTCATCTGAAGTGGGGAGGATGCGGTGGGTTAAATTTGAAATCAATGTTCTGCTTGGCTAGCTGTTTTTGTAGCTCATGTTTCAGAGAAGCAAAGGCTTCCTGTAATTCCATTTCTCCTCCACAAAAGTTTGTGCCTTGATCACAGAGGAGTTTATATGGCATGCCTCGTCTTGCTACAGATCTTCTGAGTGCCAGCAAAAAGGAATCTGTGTCCATACTACAGAGAATCTGTGTCCATACAAGTGCACACATCTTGTCGTTAAGCATTTTAATATAATGCCCCAACTTTTCTCATGTCGTCTTCTCATTTTTATTTGGTAAGGCCCGAAACAGTCAACTCCAGTGGACCAGAAGTGGGTTTAAAAATACATAACCGTACAGAGGGCAGATCAGCCATTTTAGGCACAGCTGGTTTCTGATGCCATATGATACACTCTGTCCACTTCTTTGATGTTTATTGACAGCTTTTCTACCCCGTAGGATCCAATAAGTCCACCTCAGTTTAGGGAAAACTCTATCTGGGCCAGCGTGGAGAAGCAGATGGTCAAAGTCTTTGATCAGTAACTTTGTGATTGGGTTCAAGTACTATTGGGTGGATTTCATCCTCCTGTAGTATTTCAGCTTTACAAAGTCAGCCTCCAATGCACATCACACCCAGGGATTCGTCATAAACTGGAGAGAGGGTTTTCATGTGGCTACTGGTGGGTACTGGTTTCTGCATCTGAAGTGCTTTGAGTTCTTCAGCAAAGCTCTCTGTTTCTCTTCTGCTCCATGTTCCTCCAAATGAAACGAAGGAGTGGTCGATCCTCAGGGAGAAGCCTCACCTGATGGATCATGGCATTAATGTCCCCAATGATTGCTACTGCAAGCTCTCTAAATCATAGGAGTATACCAAGCAGGGATGGACCTAGGGTAGATGCAGGTAGTAGATTCTTGTCATTGTCAATCAGCAGTAAGAACAGTTAAAGACCACACTGGCCTTGCTGTTGTGATATATGTGATGGGGTATATACCAGGACTCAGGGCATTTGTTAGCTTCGTGAGGGAAGCTTGGGAGGCATACAGCATTCTTTTGATGGATAAGAGGTGTAGCATTATGGCTCACTCCGTCCACTAGAACACGTGCTATTTTCTCTTCAATCATTTCAATTGCAGATTGGTCTTGCTTGGAATGAGTTAAATCCCTGATATTCTGGAATGGTAATGTGTCAATCTGCCAAAGCTTTTCGATGTGTTGATGTAAGGCATTAGCAGGGGAAAGAAATGCTGTATGCAGGCAGGAGCTTTCAATTACCGGGTGATTCAGAAAGGTTGAAATGTCCCTCCCAGCAGAGTTTGAGTAGCTATAGGAGTACTTGGAGGACCTAGGTTGACAAGACTGATGGGAGTTATCAAATGTGGATGATCAGATCTGATGAGCACCATAGGCTGCACGTTGCTGAATGTCTTTAATGAAATTCCCTTCAAATGCTGTTACTTCTCCTGCAGGACATCCGCAAGACATGACTGTCAAGCCAGGTTCAATTAACTAGCTGTGAAGGCATGTAGGATCTATAACTTAACTCTTCGGTTAGCAATGGTCAACACTTCCAGGGATACAGCGATCCCCTGTGGCTGAACAATATCCTGTCTGTTTGTTCTCAGGGTTAATGTATCATCAGTACCTTTCAGTCCGAGATGTTTCACAACTGCGTCCAATATGACTGTCCGCTCTGAGCCGTCATCTAATACAGTGAATGTATTAAGGATTATCCTTGCATTGCAAAGCTGAATAGGGACTACTTTTATCATGACACTTCCTGAATGACTACCTTTATCCAGGTGGACTGTGCTGAGAGTGAGAGCACTGGGAGTGTTGGTTGTTGTAATTTCATGTAAAAATTCTAGATGTTGTCCAGCGCAGCTGGTGAAGGGTTTCTTTAGAGTACACTTGTCGGCTTGTGCCCGCGACCACACCACCAGCACCTCTCTTTCTCTTTTATCCAGTTAACTCAGCACAAGCACTAAGATAGTGATCTTGATTATTACAGTGAGGGCAGAATGGCTTGAATCGTTCTCTTCTCTTGGAGATAGCAGAGACGGTAGCACAAGGAGAAGCAATACTGGGTTTATTTCATCCTTGGTCTCATGCTTATTGCCAAGAAGAATGGTGGTAGTCCGAAACTTCTGCTGTCTTGGCTGTCTTGACTCTCAGCGTGTGGGTTCCACGTGAGCTGCCTCTCCACGTGGCGAGAGATCTGCATTGCCTGAGATTTCTTCTCGAGTCACCGAGTGAAATCAGGGAGAGTTTAGGTTTGAGTAGTACCACTCATGAGAATTCACTGGGCCAGACAATATTCAATAAAGGAGTCTCGGTAAGTGACAGTGACAAGAACCGCATTGAAGTTCAGCGCTAGCAGGACCATCCAGTGTGCTCAGCATACCCGCTAAAGTGTTAATGGCAGCAGTGAAGTCTTCAAAGGCTTGGGTGTCACCTGGTTTTACTGTGGAAGTATTAAGGATTTTCTTAAGTTCACTTTGGACAAGCTGCCTGGGTTGTCCATACCATTGTTGTATGGCATTGGGCTGTTATCGAACTCCTTCGCTACCTGGTAGACAGTGGGCAATTTCAAATGATCAAAGAGAACTTTGTACGTGTAATCCTCGGTTAAATGTGGATGAGGCCCAAGTATGCTGTCTAGGCCCTTCTTGAGTAGGAGGAAGTTGCTCTCCTTTCCTGAAGAGAAAGGTAACAGCTTTGGTTTCGGTATGCCATAGGAAGCAGTGATATCCATCTCCATAAGACTTGGCATTGCAGGCTGATTTGGGTAGGTAGTCAATGTAGAGGCTTGCATGGGAGGTGGATAGCCAAGGACTTGAGCTCGTACAAACTGTGGCACAAAATAAGAAGAACGAGGCGGATTACCTTGTGTGAATGATCGCTGGGGTGGAGAGTGGTATGTTGTTTGGGTTGTTGGTGGATTCGGAGAGAATGGCACCATTGCTGGTTGCTGCGCTGGAAAGGGGTGCGCTTGAGTTACTGTCGGCAGCCACAAGAAGGACGGCTTTGCTGGTAACTGTGGTTGAAGTTTCACTTGTGAAAATATCTGAGGGATTGAACATGACCTGGGAATTAGCTTGGGTTGCACAGCTGGTTGAAGCCCTGGCACAAATGCAGGACGAGCAAGCGGTACTGACGGTAGAGAACCTAGAGTCGAGCCTCTAAGGACTGAGCAAACTGTGGAGCAGGCAAAATCAACTCATTGCGTTGATGGCTCATTGCATTGTATAGCCTCATCAGGGTTTATGCGATGTATGACTGAAATGGGGGAATGAGTCAGTTCACTTTCCAAGTGATGATCAGGATTGAAAGGTAATTAGAGGGACTATCATAATGCAGAGAAGGTCTCTTTTCTTATAAAACATGTCTCACACTGTCCATTTCTACCTGTAAGTCTCTCATTTCACCGACCAGTCTTTTAAACCGCATCTTTAGATGTTGCCATCCTGACTCATTGTCTCTGCTGACAGTTATGGCCTGGGCCGAGGTTGTACGCATCACCTGATGAGGGTGGAAGATCTCTGTTCTTGCTTCATTAGATACCATCAGCACAGGAGGGATGTTTTGATATGGTGGATAGCTTTACACAAAGTCCTTCAGATAGGCTGGTGCCCTCAGGGTGTGGGCTGGCTGAGGACTAATTGGTGGCTGACCATCATAATAGTCTCTGTATGTTGCCATGGCGTAGTCAGTGAATCTGGCTCAAAGGACCATTTGTGACTAATATCGTGTATGTTACACTGGCTTCTGACTTACAGCCATGCTCTTGCATTAAAAAGAGGTGCAATAGTCCAGATGTCCAAAGAACAAACTTTAATCCGGTTGATAGAAGTACAAATGCATGGGTGTTTGTGGTTTCCTACAAATATAGAAATGTAAAAATACTATATGTTACAACATTATATAACATTGCTGAATTAAGATATATACATCTTTACATATATAAGTCACAGTTCTTATGAATATACTATTTGTGAAACAGTGTGTTAAAACTAATGACGAAGTTACAATAAGATTGCGCTGGTCAAATTGCGTCGTTAAAGCACGTATTAGAAAAACACTATCCCTGATTATTGACAAACATTCAGGTACTTTAAGAACACACAAATCATACATCTAGTAGTAAGGACGTAACAATAACAACAACAATAACATGCACTTCTAAGCTACATAATCATAATGATTCAAGCATTTAACATTTAGATATTACTTGTCACTAACGCACACAATACTGCCCAAATTATAACAATAACAAAGAACAGTCTTCACTCCATCCCAAACGTGTACTGTACAATCTAGTCTAATATAACAAGAACACAGATAGAATACACTGCATCAGTTATATGCAGTTCCATACTGCCACTTGCTGGCGCAGTTCTGTAACTTAGAGAACTTTGTACAATTCTCACAAATCTTTTAACCTGGTATGTGGTGATTTTTGCCTTCACCTTTTTTTTTCTTTTGTATGTCCCTGTTGCATTTTGTTTTTTCCTTTCTTTGTCCCCCTATCTGTCTGCACCCCATTTTCCCCACCCTTTTTCCAAATGGTTTTCCGTACCCTTTTAAGGGGGAGTGAGGGTGGTTTGTGAGTACAGCGCTCAGCAGGAGGGAGTGGTACAGGAGGAACTCGCTCTGGTCAACAGGAGCAGAAGGGACAGCAGTGTCAAAGTTAGATTACAGGCCAGAGTCATGGGTAAGATACTCTCTCTCTCTCTCACACACACCCACACACACACACACACACACACACACACGCACGCACGCACACACCAACTGCTGACAGATATCCAGTCATTTATAACAAAATGCTCATGTTAAAGGTGAAGTGTGTAATTTCCGTGCCACTAGTGTCACCAAACGATGTTGCAAATCTAATGATTGTTGTCAAACAGATTTAACATTTCACATATAATTTAACATTTTAAAACAAGAATCTAAGCCACAACTTTACATTTTCTGGTCTGCTTAAGAAACAATATGAGAATTGGTGATGGTGAAAAACACTGTAAATTAGTCAAATCTGATCCTAGTTAGTTAGTTAGTCAGTCAAAGATATGTATCAAAGGATAAATATAATATAATATTATAGTTAACTTTGTAATAAGAAGTTCCCGGTTATGATGTTTATTCAACAACAAAATAAAACAAACCAGGCCATATAAGCTGTGAAACTACTGGAACAGAATAATGCTGTTTAATTATACAAGGGACCTTTTAAATGTTTCAAATGTTTATTGTTAAATAATGTGCAGAATTTGTACTATTTGCAAGTACTGATTTTACATTGATATGTAGAACCAGTGCAAAAATGGTACTGTCTCTTTAAGGCTACCAGCTGTTCGTCATTTGGTTTTGTGAAAAACAATATTTTCTATTATTTAAAAAAAAAAAAAATTTAACAACTGACTGTGAAGAATCGAAAGTATATTAACAGAGACATAATCAATGACAACTTTATTTTATGGATCTCATCTTTGAACACCCATTAATCTGAGCAAGACAAACCGATCTCTCAACACATAGTGAAAGGATTTCGGTGCTGAACTTATTAAAGGG
The DNA here is from genome assembly GCF_025860055.1 of Xyrauchen texanus. Lineage (NCBI taxonomy): Eukaryota > Metazoa > Chordata > Actinopteri > Cypriniformes > Catostomidae > Xyrauchen > Xyrauchen texanus. The sequence goes on along the minus strand of NC_068280.1, from coordinate 9,396,807 downwards.
GTCATATAATGGTACATGCACTTTTTCAAGTTGATTGTACTGAAATGTGTGTTGGCTGTGCCTGTACACAACCATCCTATTATGATAAAAATCCATCCAGTGTTTTTGTTTTAATCTCCTTATATATTTTCCCCTGCCTCAAATCGAGCCGTTCGACCGTGTGACGTCACACGGTCAGACGCCCCTCCCAGGATTGTTGATTGACAGCAGTGTTTCAACACAGACCCGCCCTCGCTCGTGAGCGAGCTGTCAATCATAGTCCGTCATCATTGTTGATACACTGGAGCAGAATGGCGCCTAAGCGATTATGGTGTTCTGTTCTTCGGTGTAATAACGAACACAGCAGTCATTTTGATGTTCCTAAATCTGAATCGCTGAAGACGCAGTGGCTGAGTTTTGTTTACGATGGGAATATTCCCCACGAGCAACGTCAATGCGTTCATGTTTGCGCGAATCATTTTTCACCAGACTGCTTTATAAACGAGGGTCAGTATAAAGCTGGTTTTGCTAAGAAGCTGCTGCTGAAAAAAGATTCGGTACCAACTATTTATATTCCCTCTGCACCTCCAGAAGAAGTAAGTGTAACGTTTTATTAACCTTTATATTAATCTTTGCAAATCGCTTGCACGCTTCACAATGAATGTGGCTAATGTTTACACTCAGGGTACATTACGGCATGTTTTCCATAACGTTACGACGTTCTCAATATAATTCATAATCCCACGTTTATAATGAACAACGCGTTATGGTTATTGTGTTATTAAAAACTGTGTACGGAGGGGCGGGGTGACCAAAGCTCATTATCATTTAAAGTCATATGCTCTGAAACGGCGTGCTGAAAACAGAGCCGTTTTTGAGCAGGTAAAATTAGTGTTTTCTTAAAATACTAATGAGTATTTTTTATAAAAGTATATTACAAAGTTTTCATTTAGACTCTAAAGATTCATATTAACTTGTACAAAATGGCATTATATGACCCCTTTAAAACAAAAATCTTGGGATTTTAAGAATAGATATTGAGATTTTTCAAATGAAGATCACAATTAATCAGGAAATCTATAATCCCTATTATTTTTATTTTAAGTCATATAGGTTAAACAAAGCAAAATCAAATTATTTTCGCATACCCCCTGGAACCTGCTTACGTACCCCCTGGGGTATGCCTTGGCCCAGTTGGGAATCACTGAACTACATATAGAAACTCAAAGGTCTTTATGTAGAGTTCTGCCAAATTAAACGCCCAAGGGTTTTAAAGTAAGAAATTACGACTGCAATATATTACTATTGTATAGTAAAATTCTAATATTTATTGTTGATAATAATATAAATAATAATAATAATTAATATTATTAATATTGCAGTAATGTTTAGTAAAATATCAAAGTTGACTGGGTTCTAAAAAAAATATTGTGTGAATAACAAGACGGCAGGAGGGTGAAGAGGTTGTGTGAGGGGTGTGTGGGGTCATCCACAATGCTGGTTGCAGTGTTTTTTGTAAATGTCTTTGATGGAGGGAAGATGGAGTTCTCTTTGCACATGATGAAATGTGCAAAGAGAACTGACTTCTTTTGCACTGAATATTTTTACTGGAATTAGTGATTATTTTGCTGCTACATTATTCACTACACTAGTTACATTTTCATAATTAAGTATAAGATGTGTAATGTTCTCTAGCATCAGGCAGAGGGCGCTAATGTATTGTTAAGTGTATATTGTTAAGGTTGTGTCTTAGTTGTTGGAGTCTCCCTTAATTGTTCCCAGGTGTGTCTTGTTAACCTAGTTAGTGCTTGTGTATTTATAGCCTTCTTGTACTTTGTCTAACATTGTTTGGTGTTCTAGGTTCAGTTTGGTGAGCCCTTTAGCTTTGTTTCGTTTAATTTGTATTTCACTTTTTTGTTGTACTTTATCTTGTTTATAATAAAGAGATTCTTATCACAGAATTATGAAAAAGTTTGAAACATGGATGCCCTGCTTAATCAACCAGAGCTGGTATTCCACACTCTGGGTTTGAACAGGCTTATGGTATATGGTAATGCTTTTTTTAACCTCAGTGGTTTTCAAAGCACTTTACACTGTGACTCATTCACCCATTTACACACATACTCAAACACCAATGCCATGCAAGGCGCTAGCCATTGGGAGCAACTTGGGGTTCAGTGTCTTGCCCAAGGACACTTCAGCATGTGGAGTCACGTGGGCCAGGAATCGAACTGCCAACCCTGCGATAAGTGGCCAACCCGCTCTACCACCTGAGCCACAGCCGCCCTGGCTATCAAAGAACTGGTGCCTTTGGAATGTGACACAGTGTTGTTGGTAGAGTTTGTTGGCCAGACTCTGTTTGCAGGTCATCTTTTGACCAGCATTCTCTCTTCGGAGGTGGCAACCAGCACTCTCTCGCCGCAGGCAGTGGGCTCTAGGAAGAAGAAGAGGAGAAAAGTATCAGCTCCTTTCACTATGGTCCCAGTGTCTTCTCCATTCACCACGGTCGCCGTCACAGAGGTTTACGCTTCCTGCTCCGGTGGTCCCAGAGGTCCCCATAATGGAGGCCCCTCCGCTCCCTGCTACAGTGGTCCCAGAGGTCCCCGCGGTGGAGGCCCCTATGCTCCCTGCTCCGGTGGTCCTAGAGGTCCCTTCTGTGGAGGCCCCTCTGCTCCCTGCTCCGGTACGCCTGGAGGTCCCAGCTACGGCGTCTCCTCTGCTCCTTGGTTTTAGCCACAGTGGTCCCAGCTTCTGTGGTCATGGTGGTCCCAGCTTCGGTGGTCCTAGATACAGTGGTTCAAGAGGTTCCTGGTTCGCTGCCTCGCCGTTGCCAAGGTCTCCTTGCCGACTGCTGACTCCAACCAGGTCCCTGCCCGTGGTTTCCTTGCCCACCACCAGCACCCCCATGGGTGCTGACTCTTTTTCTTGCCCCTACTTGTTCAATTATGTTTTTTGTTGTTGTCTGGTTTTGTTGGCATTTTTGGGCATCTGGTGTCACCCTTTTAAAGAGGGGGGTTATGTAACATATGTAATGTTTTCTAGCATCCAGCAGAGGGAACTAGGTGCATCTGTTTAAATTTGTGTCTTGGTGTCTGCCTTAACTGATCCCAAGTCTGTCTTGATTATGTATTTACATTTACATTTATGCATTTGGAAGACTCTTTTAAACATTTTAGATAATAAAAAAAAACACAAATGCTCAGAATAATTAAAGAACTTCAAGTGAGGAGTCATTTTGAAATTGGATATCACCGTCACTTTGAATGTGGCATTAAATAACTTGACAAACTACCCCTTGTTTTTCACAGAGCGCCACCATGGGACACCAATGTTACTTGATGGAGTGCGATGTATTGGAGAAGAAAAACATGTCACCTCCAAAAATAATGAAACAAAGAAGATGTGACTAAAGCATGTAAATTATGAGAATGAACAGAAATGATAGCACATGAATGTGCATCAGAAATATGAACAAACCACCTCACCCCCAGTCCTGGAGGATCTCCAGATCAACTGATGGGTTTCTGCACTAGCATACATATGGAGACTACATCCTACTGATGACAGGTCTACTAATGGCATCACATATTCAACCTAACCGTTAACAGAATTGTGAAGGTTATGGGTCTATGGGAATTGGAAGAGCAATAGCAATGTATCCGGCTAAGGATAGCAGGAATGTTATAAGTTTAGATTTGTTCAGCTATGTGCTGTTCTGTAGCTTGTGTATATATAGCCTATTCCTTGGTACTGATAGTATACTCTGCTCTTACACAGATAGCCTGGAACAGATTATATTTAACCCTTATATGACAGACAATAGAGAAACCTTAAGTAAATTAATGAAAAAGTACACCCTACCCCTCTTACCCATCCCCCTTACAGTACCACAGTATTTAGTGATTTAATCATCAAAGCTCTCTGTGATTAAAAAAACCAAACCAAACACACACACACACACACACACAAAACAGGCTAAATATAATACTTTTTAAGATTGTCTTGATATTAGATCAGAAAATCAGAAGAAGTTTACAAAAGGTTTTGTTTGTATATTCTGCACCACTAGCATCACCAAATGGTATAGCACTGGCTCTTTTGGTTACTATTTTGAATTTAGTGTGCTTTAATAGCTTTTTTTACAAGTCCTACTTGCACCCCACCATAGTGTTGTATAGAAAATGTATGCATGTATTTGGATTTTATTGGATGTGTGTTGCTATTAAAAAGGAAGAAATCAACAATCACAAGCATTTTCTATGCTTCTAACAGAAGGGGACTCACAGTAAGCTCAGGATATTTACATCCCACATAGCCAGTATGGTCAATTTTTGTACAAAAAGTAAAGTGCTATGAAATCAAATGCAATCATATACAATAAAATAATGTCTTCCTATTGCTGAACTGCTTTGAAGCCATCAAAATCAATCAATCCCTTCCAATTACTATAATATCTTTATCTAGACATCACATGCTTAAAATTGGTTAAAAAATAAATAAATAAAAATAAACAATAATAACCTAATAAATGGCTACATAACATTGTGGTACATGCTGAGTGCACAAATAATTAGCTAGCTAGTAGCCCCTGTTGTTTTTGTTCTGACAGATGTTTCTTCTGGCTGGCAAGCTGTAGAACTTAATGGTGATTGTTTTTTAATTTTATTTATTTATTTTTGATTTGGCACATTGATAGGGGAGAGTCTGAATATCCAAAAAATTATATTTATAACTTCTGATTTGGCCTAAAATCATGAGCCTGGTCCCTTTAAACTTCTTGGGTACAAGTACAACAATTGTACAGTGATACCAGTTTCGATTGGCCACACTGCATTATACACCATTTTCAATTCTGACTAGACTGCTTCATCTTGCTAACAATTTGGAGTAAATTTGTTTTCAACCTGTGGGGTGTGACAATGTTGTGGGGAAAAATACTACCTTTATTTAAGCCAAAATGCCATTAGTATGATGATGCACAGCTTACACAGTTAACAAGGTGTCGAAGGCATCAAAAAACTCCTTATCAGCTAACAGCTGAAGATAATACAGACACTCTGGAGTGCCAAGCTCTCTCTTCTACCAGGAAATTACTGAGACTTTAATATTAAACAACATCATGGTCAGCATATTAATAGGGCATGTACATACATGTTAAGATGTTGTAAGCTAAGTGAATACATAAAAAACAATATGAAGTATGTAGGATGCTGACTTGCCATTTCACTCCAGTTTCTGGATCACATCTATTTATGTACAACCTTTTTGTTAACAGTCTAGAACCTTTACCAATCTGCTTCCAACATCTTATGTGTATGTTTGATATAGTTCTTTTTCTATATAGTTCTTCTTGAGGGCAGTACCAAGAACTGTTCTGTGTGAAAATATGATCTTACCTAGCACTTCGGCCTTTGGATTGAAACAGGACTATACAGGAAGTAGAATCTGCTGGGTCACTAGGTCTCAACTGCATAAAACATTTGACCCAGTTTTGCTACAAGACAGAAAAAAATAATATATAAAATAATTTAAATTGATGTAATTTGGCATACGTATTCCCTAGAGAGGGAACCTAATGGCATTAACACCCCTGTCAATATCAAATAGGGTGTCTCCCAGGCTATATCGCCTCCTCCTAACAACCTAAAATCAACGTCGTCATTAGAGGTGTACAACAATAGCATTCAGGGTGTAACTATTCTGTGTATGTAGTATGAATCAAAAATTAATTGAGCTTCAGGACAGAATGTTCAAAATGACAACTGGCTAATAATTGTTAATGCAGTATCGCATTAGTATTAAACCTCACCTATGAATTTTGATAATGTTTAATATGAACTTTTTTGGATTTGGTTTTGTAGTTTTACTATATACTCTTTTAAGGTTTGAGTATACCAAAGGAACCAAAGTATATATACGAATCAAAGCACTGCAAGTTAAATTATTTATAAATGTTTCTAATACATAGTCCTGATACTTCAGTGTATTCATACATTTACAAAGACATAGGATTATTCACGGTTTAGAACACCTTAAAAAGATTGTTGATTATTGTTTTACAGGTACTTTGAGATACACTGTCCATTGTGTAATAAATCCTCACTGCATCACAATAATATTTAAATTAATCTATTTTTAAACAATGCTCACTTTACTTTTGAAGCTGATTAGATATTTCCCTACATTTAAAATGTCCTCATTGAACCTGCTTAGCTTCTACTTAATGTGGTCTTGAAAGAATGTGGAAAGCATGTGTGACATTGTTTCAGTCACAATATTACTGCATGCTTCTGGTATGTCCTATGCATGAATGTGAAAAAGAGTTTTCAAAGAACTAAAAGAACAAAGAAAAGGGTACATATTTCATTTCACACTTATAATGTAAAACAAAAACCTTTGCTAATGAACACCATTGGCATCTTGAAAGACATGAAACTGTTGCCTTTTTAGCTGAAGTCATACCGGATGCATTTAAGTATTTGAAATCTTGTTGAATGTTGGGGTGGGGCAGAGGATGAGATCATAATGTGACTTCAAATCATACATCTACCATATCATCAAGCTAGGGTCAGAAATTAAGCATGGTTTGGGTAAAATTATATTAAAAGTGACAAAAATGTCCCAGATATTTAAAATGTGGGGGTAAATGACCCTACAGAGAATTTCTCAGCTTTCTTTTAAATTTTTTATCTAATAATTTAATTTCATAATATTCTACACCAGTCTAGTTGCTTTAGACACTTTTGTGATCATTTCAATTAACTGATTCAACTGAAGTATTTAAAGTGTCATTAAACTCCCCCTTAGTTCAGCATTATGACTAGTGGACACAACACGACTCAAGCTCATCTCCTTTGACGTTCTCTGTGACGAGAAGTCTCGGATCTCACAAAGAAAGTCCCAGACGCTGCAGTTTTCTAAACGGCTTAATATCTAGACGTCTTTTATGTGCCGACACGAGAAAGACGGACAATGAGCCACAGCCAATGAAATATAGAGTATTAGGAAGGAATTAGAAAAATATTTAGAAAATAATAAAACTAAACTTCACCCACATCGCTTTAAAACCTCTAGCTATATTATTTTAATCTGTTTTTCTTTTAAGAATGTTTCTGTGGCGTGGTTGTGTGTCGGTCTGCGTTCCTTTTATGTCTCTCTCCGCATCACTATAACAAGACACAGGTGTTATTGTTGATTATAAACCAGGTGACAATCCTTAGCGTTCTCTCTCTCTCTCTCCCTCAGACCGACACACGACCACGCCCCCACGCCACAGTTTCCTTTTGCAAATAGTAAAATGGGTGTCAGCCATTCTTTAATAGGAAAGCAAGGTACTGTGTGTGAGCCAAAAATAATAATAAAATAAAACCTCACCCACATCTCCCTTTTTATTATTATCAGATGTTTCCCCCCCCCTATGCAAATGGTGCCAATAAAGCAAGAAAACATGCAAGAGCAACTCTTTCATGGTTTTTGACATGTATCAAGAATAAACTGAGCAAGTTTTTGAATACATGTTGTAATCTTAATTTTAAGATACATTTTCGGCAATCCGTGTGATACGGGACGACGCCAAGGGCAGCTGGAATTTCCCTGAGGATTTCAAGGGAATAAGCATATGGTCAGAAAATTTAAAAAAGCAAATGCATGAACGTGCACAATATGGACACAGATATGAGCAGCAGGCACTCTAGAAGCTCAGCTACAGGTCCTGCACTAAAGTAACTCAGAATTCTGCTCTTACCTTCATTTTTGGGAACTTTCTTGCACTTTATTATCATTCAGTAAAACACAGACATAATGATTGATGTATGTTCTCATGAAGTCAAATAATCTCTCCTCGAAATCTGAACACAAATGCTCAAAAGAGATGACCAGGTGTAGCGGTGATATCTCGCTTGTAAATTTGTGATCGGTTCACCCAAAACTCATCTTAATACCACGTGTACACATGGTCTCAGTTGGGGACAAATGGTTGTGTAGTTGTTACACTACAGTCCTGAAGTGTTCGCACCAGCACACGAAAAACCGACTGTGAGTCACAGGATGCCGAGTGCAAGTTGGGTAGTGTACACTTGGCTTATACCTCCTACACACTACACAACTTTCAAAGACGTCGTCAGATTGTGGTACTGTTCATATGACACAACTGTGTGACTTGTCATGGAAGTCGTAGGGTTTTCAAATTACATGAGGAATTGGCAACAAGGGTTAACACATTACAAAATATTTCACTATTGACGAATCCCTGACAGCTCTGCCTGGTCTCCAAATTATGTTTCACAACAGAGTACACACGAGAAGTGATTCGAAAACAAATGCATGATCATATGTAATGCATTTCAGAATATGATGTGTATGTTTTTATTCGCCTAAAGGCATCATATTTTTTATTAGTTACAATATGAAAAAGTACCTCATACTGAAAAATCTACCTATTTGCTTACCTGACTGTCCAAGAGAATTAGCAATTTCTCTCCAACTCTTCTCTTTCTCTTTTTCAGTTTAGAGGAAACATAAAAATGCCAATGTTCCACTAATTTGTCCTCCATTTCTTCGGTCCAATGAGACTTTCTTGATACTGCAGCCATGCTAGTTGATGTTCTGTTGCAGGTACATCAGGACTTCTCGCACTGAAACTTCCCGTGCCCTGTTTCTTGATCTCTCATTGGCTGTAGTTCAACGCTGCAGTTGTATTCAGTCAAAACACATTTCACATTGCATGATTTGGAATCGCAGAATGGTCCAGATATTTAACATGGTAGATATCTCGCTGACATTGGCGACGCATCGGTGCTTCGCTCAGATCGTGTCATTGATAATTCATACATTGCGTTCGTTGCTCATGGGAGCAAGCTCTGATTTGCCTATGATTTCAGGCTTTTGTCATCGATCTCCACAAAACTGTCGGCGAGTGAATATCGGGCCTAGAATCGTCTCGGCATTAGTCGTTCGTGCTTCAGACTTAAAACAAGTCATGAAAGTGGTGTAAAAATATGTAAAAAGATGGGCGGGTTGTGGGTGGGAAGGGGGGTGGTGTTGGTTGGTGAATCACAAAAGTAAAAAAAATTATAGTTATGGCTGAACATTGAAATGTGAGAGGAATAAAACAAGTTTTGTGGTACTTTGCTGTATATCAATCATGGGACAAAAGTATGAATGTGAGAAGAGTAAAGAAGATGGAACAGTTTGCATACCAAATATTGAGATTGATGTGAAAGCAGGCATTGCCAGCAAAACCAGGATTGCATAGAGACCTGTTGCTGTTAAACTTGCTTTTCAAAAGAATAGCCCCAATTCCTAAGCTTATTATATGTTAACTCTTTCGCACATACGATCAAACCGGTGTGATGGTCAAACCATATTTGCAAATATACTATGTGAACAGTTGTAGGACTCCCTATTGCCTCTCTTACCTATATTTGTCCTGACGCAGATGCACTCCCTGACCCTGACGCTGTTGCACTAACTCTGAACTCCTTTGTCTGCTGCTGTCCTTTTCTACATTAAATACAGATATTTTACTTTAATGTGTAAACATATACTGTCTAATTATAATCTATTATACAATCTAATCATATGTACAAAGGTATACTCCCTTTAGTAATGAAAACATGTTTGGCTGTATTATAATAGATTATAAACAACTTTTTAACTTATTGAATTTGGGTAACCCAACACTGAAATTTCTCACATCCTTTTCCATGTGTATTTCTCATCATGTTTCGATGCCTGCAGAAGCCCCTGCTGTCCCTCAATGAATGTTTTAAACTCAAAGCATGATAACTGAAAGTTGAATCTAACTTGAAGTTCTGCTTTGACCAACCCCACTGACATCCTGTTCCTTTTATCTGACCAGACATCCTCCATATGGCTAAATACGCACTCAGCATAGGCATTGCTGACGGGGACAGACAAAACAAAGGATCCCACTTTGAGCAATTCAGTCGCTGCTTTCTCCTTCTTAAAAAAAATGTCTGGTGCCAGTTCTTCTGGGATGCTTTCAAATAGTACAGTGTAGTCCTGATACAGTTAGTCTTTGTCAATGCCCAGAGCTAATTTGTCGACCAATCGCTCAAGTGTATCCCATTCCATGGAACCACTCAGTCGCAGACAGCTAGCATTAGACATAACTGGATCATCAAAATAAAAGTTAGCCTATAGGTATAGAACAGCCTTTTCAAAGAAGCTGTCGACCAGTGTTGCGAACTCTTTTTGTTCACTTGCACTTAGTTTTCGGAATGCTTGGTTCGTTTTACTGCCATAAAATCTGTCTGCATGACGTGAGATTAATTGGCTGCGCAAACGGCTAATTACTTCATGAACATCCAGTAGAGTAGTACTCTCATTTTCCAACTTCCGAATTGCGTTGTCAAATTCCTGCATGACGTTGGGCATGAGCAACAGGAAACATTCAGACACTGTCGCATCATCCTCATCACTGCTGTCGGTAGCATCAGCACCACTTCTGGACATAACCTTCCAGATAATGTCAGAACAATCATTCTTTCACAATGATAGAAAATAACACTTCAGGGCAGGCCAACACTCCAAGATCCGCTGAACTGCAGGCAATAGAGATAACCAATGGGTTGGTACATGCCTCAGTATCTCTTTGTACTGTATTGAAGTGAACTCTCAAAACTTTTTCAGCGATTCTGCTTTTTTGGCTGAGCATGAGAATTTGCTGTAGATTTTTAAGACAATGGATTCAACATCATAACCTGCAGCGCTGAGAATTCTGTTCGCGTTTTTTGGATCAAGGTGTGTTGTGGATCAAGTGGCATTTGCAGTTGCCCTTTACGATGTGTGGGCTGACTTTCAGTTTTTGAAAAACTGAATTATTTTTGGCAAAATGTACAGATGCATTCTCAGCACCATATGAAATAATCTGGCTGACACACAGGCCATTTGTTTCTGTGAAATCCACAATTTGTACATAGATAGCTTTGATGGTTTTATGGGGGTGTTCGTAAATTCCAATAGCTTATAATTAAAACCCTCGTCTTCTTCGAAATATTGGACTGTGTATGTGTAATGCTTAGTGTCACTGGATACAAGAGGAGACGCAGGAGTAGGAAATTTAGATCCTTTGCCTGACTGCAGCAGTGAATCGGACACAGGAAACAGGATAGGGTGAGCCCCCCCCAAAAAATTTAGGGAAGTTGAATGGTGTGGAGTTACCTTGGAGACAGGGGCCGTGGAAGGCTTGGAGACAGGGGCCGTGGAAGGCTTAGAGACAGGGGCCGTAGAAGGCTTGGAGACAAGGGCCGTGGAAGGCCTGGAGACAGGGGCCGTGGAAGGCCTGGGGATGTCCACTGTGGGAGGAGACCCAAAGTCCTCATCATCCACACCCACAGTGAAATGTGAGCCGCTAAGTTTGAGTGCTACCTCCACAAAGTTGCGCAGCATCCAGTGAGGACCAGCCAGAGGCATCCGCTCCTTCAGCACACTATTCAGACCAGCTCTAAAGAAATAGACCAGAGAGTGGTCCTCATAGTGCGCCAAATCAGCAAGATGGAGAAACTCACGCACGTGATCATCGACTGGACGATCTCCTTGTTCGAGGAGGAGGAGTCTCACCACTGGTATATCCATAGTATGGGTCAGTCCTTCTGTAACGTTTGGTGTCACTGGATACAAGAGGAGATGCAGGAGTAGGAACTTCAGATCCTTTATTCACAATCACTGGAGTAAGAGCCAACACAGGAGTAAGAGCAAACACTTACTTCTGTGTAAGAGCAAACACTGGAGGAACAGCAAACACTGGAGGAACAGCAAACACTGAAGGAACATCAAACACTGTAGGAACATCAAACATATCACTTCAAACATCACGATTCAAGGACTGACCCAGACTGACAAAACTAAAGAGTATATATATATATATATATATATATATATATATATATATATATATATATATATATATATATATATAAATATACACTTAGGATAAACGAGGGAAAGACACAGAGTTGGGGATAATGGAGTTGTCAGGGCAGTGACTTATGGGAAATGTAGTGAGGGAGAGAACTTCGAAATAAGAGTCTTTGAATAAGGTGCAGACAGACTGTGACAGTATGGATATAGTTTGGCATTGCCCGAGTTTAATGTGTCAGAACAGACAGAACAGAAAAATATGCTGTATGTTTCAGTTCTGTAGCTAAACACTCGTGGCGCTAGGACATTTTGAACTAAAGCTTCACTTTTTGTTCTTCCACATTACATTTTTGTGGCAATACTTGAATCATGAAAGATTTTCACACTATATTGCCACAATCTGTAAATAAGTAGCTGTGGCCATGAAGCACTCCGTGATATACACTTCTAAGCTCCGCTACTGCTATCCTGTCTTCCTCTGTTAAACCTTTTTTTGTCATAAACATTGCAATGGCTAGATTTTTGCGTTTGCTTAATACAAAACTCTGGTGCTTCTTTGTTTTTGCATGACTTTCCACCGCTGTTTTCCCTTCATATTTAACTGAAATTCAAAACACAGGGTACAGAGAACAGTCTCCTTGTGTGGGCCTTACCCATTCAGAAAAGTTTTCTCTTTTAGTCCAGTCTGAGTTGTATGCTGTAAATCGTTTTTTCTTTGACGCTGATGGTTCGTCCGATTTTGTTTTGTCATCTTCCATCGTGTCTCTCCTCCCAATTCACAAAACCGACCAAATAAATAAAATTTCTTTAAAAAGCTAGCTATCAACTGGACTTACAACTTCACACGGTGGGACTGTGGATGTGGATGCGTGCGGCAGACCAATATTAGACGTCATGTAAGCTTCCTTATTTCTGCTACCAATCAAATTAAAGTATACACATGGCCAATCTTTGCTGTGTTTTGCCCGTTTACGGACACAAGATTATATGTATGAACATATCCAGGAAGACAATAGAATAGCATTAGAAGGAAACCAATCGATATTGATTTATTATTTATTTGAAACTATGAAATTCTAATTTCTATGTGCATTTTCACCAAAAACCAGGACAATATTAATTTTCCGGGACAGTCACTCAAAAAAGAGAACAATCCCGGGAAAACAGGGATGAGTGGCAACCTAGTCAGTCCACACAAGCCTTCTCCCATTCTGTCCGCCACTCATTCTAACTACTTCTGGTGCTGGGAAAGTGGAAGGGCCTTCTTTAGAACCTTCTATGCTTCTATGGTGAACTCAGAGTCCCATCTAGCATTGTATGTAAACAATAAATGAGTAATTAATTAATTATAAACATCTAAAAATGATCTGTTATACAATCTGTCCTCCAGTGGATCTACTGTAAGTGTAAGGTAAGATTTGTTTTAATTACAGCACACATTAAATAACTCACAGTACAGGATGGAAGGTTAAATGACTCTAGTGTGATAAGAATTGCTTACTAACCTTGTCTGTGTAAAGTAATCCAGAATTTCAACTCCATTGTCAGAAGTACATAATGCAGGGAAACCATGTAGGCCTAAATCCCAGAAACCTTCGCACAATGTATAGGATACAAAAAATAGTTTTTTATCATTGTTTTCAGTTTTTTGTTATCTTGTCTATGATCAGACTCCCAGAGAAGAGACGATGTATATGTGCAACATATAAACAGAACGGCCTCCCTTCATAAATATTTGCTTCATATTTGGTGTGCTAATGTAGCAGAAGTCTCATCACAGTGTTTTGTGTAAAAGCCGCTTTCATTTCTCTTCCTAGAGTGCTGTTGAAGGATTGTGCCTGACCATAACCGCTGTAACATATGTGAATGAGTTTGAATTCTCTGCTGTAATGCAGCTCATGCATGAGGCAGCGCTGTGATTGGATGGAAGCGTTCCTTGAATATGTAGAAACGCTCAGACTTGAATGCCATGTTAGTGTACTCTTATACCAACCACAACTCGCATATACCTCATATTTTGTGACATTGCTGCAGCTTCAATGAAAAAATTAACATGAGTACTGTTATTGTTTTCAATGATGTGCAACCTGTACATATCTGTTAATATTTGTTTTGGGGTTTTGTGACCCTTTAATATAATTGGAAAACATACTGTGAGTTTTTATGTTTAATGACATATGCCATCAAAGGTCCCTGAAAATCAATTCCAGGGGAAACTATCAGCCCCTCTTTAAATACAGTATGTACATCTGACATTGAATTATAATTGAATTAACACCATTTTACAAAATACCTTTATTCATAAACCTCACCACATCATCTTCAGTTATAACCATGCCCTCTCATTTTCCTTGTTATCTGTCTGATTATTGGTTGATTGTTGATATTCCTTATATTACATTACTAGGGTTACTAAATATTCCAATATTTAACCCTATTGTGTTTTTTGTCTTGTGCCAGTTCGTTGTGGAATGTATTGTGGATCTGTTCCCTGTTAGGTGTCTGCCAGTCTGTTCCTGTTTGTCTGTTCCAGCCCAGCCCGTCAACTTGTTTGTCACCCTGGACTGTGCTTTTTCCCCTTCGGGGTAGTTTTGATCAATAAAAGCCAATATTGCTACTCTGCGTTTGAGTCCTGCCATTTCCTCAACCTAAACCTGACACAGTTTTCAGCTGTTCTGGCAATGCCATATTATGTTTTCACTGTTGACAAGTATTTTGAATTTAAGAAGTCTCCTCTTACCTTGATACACCTAAATAGTGCATGATTTGAATGTAATAAAACCAGTTTGACTAAAGTCAGTTCTCTTTGTTGACTGAGTCATCACTCATTAACATTCTATATATTGCATTGCATTGCATTGTATGGACAAAAAAAATAATTCTTGAAAATATCTGTTAGTGTTCAGCAGAAGAAATAAAGTCATAGGAGTTTGAGATGGCATAACAGTGAGTAAATGATAAGTCAATTATAATTTTTGGGTCAACTATTCCTTTGAAGTCGTAATTGTAACGGATGTGACTCTTACTTTCAGTGGATAAAAGCAGTTTATGTTACCTTATGAAGTGCATCAGCCCTCAAACTATCTCTTCTGGGATTCTGGGATTGTGTTCAGGATATGGGACTGTCCCCTGGTGTCACAATTATGGTCCCAAGTAGCATCCTGTGGCAGACAAGCCTATTGTTTATCGGAAAGGAGGAATCGGGAACCAGGTTATCAACCAAAAACACTTTTAATAAACAAAACACAACATAAAAGTGCTTTTTTGCAGAAGAAATCACATGTCGAGACACACACAGCTCCGTGTGTGTCTCTCTCTCCCTGTCAACCACAGCTCCTCCTTATGGTAAATGGTCTGCACTTATAAAGCCTTAACGGTATTCAAAGCGCTTTACACTGTGACTCATTCACCCATTCACACACACATTCATACACCAATGGCGGCAGAGCTGCTATGTAAGGTGCTAGCCTGCCATTGGGATCAACTTGGGGTTCAGTGTCTTGTCCAAGGACACTTCGGCATGTGGAGTCGTGTGGGCCGGGATTCAACTCTGCAATTAGTGGCCGACCCGCTCTACCAGCTGAGCCACTGCCGCCCCCTTATCTCTATCCTGATTGGGGCAACTCAGTGGTAGGCCTCCATCATCGTGGCCCAGCCACGCCCTCCTCCTCATCACAAATCCTTTTTAGAAGAGGGTTTAAAATACCCAATTCCCAAACTTCTTGTTTTGTTTTTATTTCTTGATGATTCCTTCCTGTAGTTTTAGATTATCTCATAAAAAGCTTATTTTTTTCAGGATTAACTGCAGCAAAAAATACAATAATTATCTCTATTTTCATACCGGACTGGCTAATAGTTAGACATATAGCATCCATAGAATGTTCATTAGCAACAATACACAAAGCATGGCCCCCACTGTAGATGCATGGGTTAGTATAATTTTCTCTTCTGTAAGCATGTGACAAGGACAATTCTAATCACATATTGATTGATTTGTGAATTCCCATATTGTGTCATTTGTCAATGCTAATTTAAAGTGGATTGTATTCTAATTGAGTATTTATGTGTGGATACATGAATATGATTTTATTCTGTTAGGCTGTGGCAGTACTGGTTGTTTTGCATAAAGTTGCCCCTTCTTTTTCCCTTTACTTCCTCTTTTAACTTTTTTTACAGTATATGGTTCAAAAATGTTGTATAATTCATCAGAATTGTATTTCTTCATGCAAAGTTATACACCTCATCCTATTTCAGCAATATGTAGGATTGTAAAATAAATTAACAAAAAGTTGTTCGCAAAAGCCCCCCTGTTGCATAAAACACCTAGTTTTTCTTAAATGGGTCGAATAGTTTAGTTATGAAAAATGTTCAAAGTGGGCTCACATTGACTGATCCAATCACAATGGAGATTAATTTTTTTTATAGAATATGTGAGATGTTATGAAATGCCAAATGTGATTGAAAATACAGTTTTGTTTTTCAATCGATCTTATAAATTTTTTCAAACTATAGTCAAAGCTCTCAAAAGAATTCACATATCCAACGAAACAGACAATTAATTTTGCAGAACAATTCAATTTCTGCATAATGATGTACTGTATTCTTTTCTGATAATACATTTATTAAAACTACATACTTACATCAAAACTATAGATGTGTTCTCTATTCAATTCATAACATTTTCAGCTATAGACACAACTCTACTATTGAAATAGCACATTTATAAAATAAAAAAATTTACAATAAAGACCCTATTCCAGGTGTTTTCAAAACATTTCTAGAAATGTTCTAGTTGTTCCTGCACTTCCTCTGGAAAGAGGAAGTTTACTGTAAAATAATAATAATAATAATAAATAGCAGTCTTGCTATATTGTATAGACCTACACAGATTCTAATTGAGGACATTGATTGTGGCATGCATACCAGTGCCCCTTCTTTTTTGCTGAGATTGAAGCCACTGTCTGCTCACATTAGGCCAAACACTAGTCTCAGAGATGCATAATAAGATCAATTAGAGGGACTCTCAGATCATTTGAGCCTCTTCTGGGTCATATTTACTTTACTTTTCCACCTTTCTGTCCTTTTTTTCTTATCTCACCATCATTACACCATATTCATTTGTTTTTTCCTCAAGCCTAATGCTCACCCCTGAAAGAGTTGAGAAAACCTTGAACTTTCCTCATTCCCTATGATTTCCTCTTTTTTACCCACTCTACCTCTTCTTAGTTTGTGCTTCCTCTTCCTCTTCTTCTTATTGTTATTATTATTATTTATTGATTGTTTGCTCTTTTTTTATACCCATTTTATAGATAGCAAAGCCATGATACCATAGTTGTGCGAAAAATGTAGTAAATTGTATTTTCTTTACTGTGTGCATTACTAACACATTGGATATCAGTATATGACAACATCACATGTACATTTGAGAATATGAATTTAATTTAGTAAACTGTGTTAACTGCTTTGCCATGAATCTTTGGATCCGAGAAATTTGAGTGTTTCGAGAAAATAATGAAAATCAAGAAAAATTTAAAATCTGTTTAGGACAATTAAAAAGTGTTCAGATGGCTGTGTTAATTGTTTTGAAAGAAGTGGTCTGAATTTGGAGAAATGTGTAAAATCGATAGAGAGCAACTGTAAATATATTCTACATAGATCATTTTATTTTAGAAATATGTGAAACCCTAGTAATGCACTTCAATGTAATTAAATTAATTGAAAGATATCTAAAATGAATAATAATAATAAATAAATAAATAAAACAACAAATATTATAACAGAATTAAAACATTCAGATCAGCACCACCAGCTTCCACTGAAATTGGGAACATCCTTCTATTGCAGGGTTAAATATTTTAGAGTCTATTGTATAGAGTTGAATATATATATATACATATTTATGTGAGTGGCCGTTTAGTGATAATCCAGCTATGTAAGAGTGGGATGTTCGGCAATAACGCAATCCAATTAATGGTGTAATTTGGTGGTGAATTCATGTTCTTAAAGGTGCACTCATTAATTGTTCCTCGTTAAAAAGTTTTACTCCTAAAGAAATTAATAGTCATTTTGAAACATAGGAATAAATAATGGGCACTTACTTGAGATGAAGACTCACTCATATCAGTAACTTTATGAAATCTGTTTTATTCTACATGGAGAGAGTCCCTTCATGGAGGCAGCCATGTTAGAATCACATGATCAGCCAAATACTTCTTGGCTTAATCTTAGTAACTGTGCTGATATTGTACACTTTTACTAATGGATTAAATTAATCATGCCTGACTGTGAAAAAAATATTTCTATAATGGCAAAACTATTGTTGCATCCATGCCCTTAGATGTCAGCGTACATCCAAGATGACTGCCATATTGACCAGTATAACATAAACAAAAAATTACATCTTTAAGGGTGCACCTTTAAATCTACCACTATGGGCTAAAAGGTGAAATTTGTCCTTTATGTGCCACTAGCAGCACAAACAGAGTTGCAACAGTAATGATAATTTCAATACAAAGTTCCCCTAACGCCCTTTCCACCCCGCCCCCCATTCTCTTTTGTATGACCAAACAGGTGGTCCTGCCCCAAATACAGGTTAAACCAGAAGCTGACATGTTTTACTGCTCAACATGTTTTGAAAGTGCAGTGGTTACACCCTTCAGGAAGTCAACCTGCCAATGCCATATTTATAATTGTCTCTGCACATTAAAATGGGATAAGAGAAAGTATTTGAGCAAAAACTAGATTGCCTTTCCTGAAGAAAATACCAGTGCTTCCAAGGCTTGGAAGCATTCGTAATTTTATGAAAGCTTAGCATTCTGCACTGGGCATTTGTAAAGCGAGTTGGTGTTTAACAGTGAAAAGAAATGCATATTTTATTAACCCTAAACCTAACCATTGGTGGAGCAAACATTTTATCCTATATGGAAAATGGAACCTCCAAATCACAGTCATCACTGATTATGTGAATGTGAATACTTCCTAGTTTTTACATGGGACCAGAACACGTTTGTCTGAAACTGCTGATGCTACACGCTATCAGTCACATCACAGGAGAAGGTAAACACATTTTAACTGATGCAAAAATGTGTGATGGGAGATGCCGCTTGTCAGTAACTCAACAGAATAAGGTCAATGTCAGGTTACTGGAACATTTAGTAGCTACATTTTGAATTCCCATGTGATTAGGGTTGCCACCATCCTGTAAAATACAGGATAATCCCATTTTTAAAGACGAAAAGTCATGTCTCATATTGAATTAATACGGGACACACCTTTTCCAGTATTTTAAGCTGGTCAGATGGCGTCATGGTGAAAGTGTTCAAGATCATTAATTTAACATTGATATTCTTTGTAAATGTTGCCTAAGGGAGGTAAGGGACCATCTTATAAGCTACACATTGTACCAGACGTCCCGTTTTTCCCGGGACAGTTCTGCAATCAAGCACTTTTTCTAGTGTCACGACTTATTCTGAAAAAAATTTGTTTTGTCCCCTATATTATCTCTCTTAAAATTTCACCTATGAGGCTTTCTCAGTCACGTGAGTATTCTAATCAAAGGTGGCCAATGATACAGCTTGTAAAAACCAATAAAATCAAACAATGTTTTTAAAGTACATGATGGGATTAAAATTTCCAGTCACAATCCGCTAACAAGAGACTTCCATTTTGTGAAATGATTGATGAATCAGTTTGAAAGAGTTCGTCAGAAACACTTCTACTCCAGAATCCCCGCTCTCAGTTTTATTGAGGAAATGATCCTCTTTGATGAGTGAGCTTGTGCAAATAACATTGTCACTCGTCCCAGTTCCTCCGCTGAACTGCGACCCACGAGGGCTAGGGAGGAATCGACCAGTGTCCCAAACCTGAGATCTCCTGGGAATGAAGGCGCACTTTTTCCCCTGGTTAGGGGGAAGGGCGCTAGGTGCAAGCGATTCACCCGGTCAGAACGTGGGCGTGCCACCGAGTTCTACGGGCTCGGTACCTGAGAAAACACGGGACGATACTGACTCAACTCGGAGATTGTTGAATCTCGCAAAAGTGTTAGGTGTTGCCCAGCCCTCTACTCTGCAAATGTCTGCTAGGGCAGTGCCCCTAGCCAGTGCCCATGAGGACGCAACAATCCTGGTGGAGTGAGCTCAGACCCGCAAGGGGGGCACGGCCTGGGTGTGATAAGCCAGGGAAATGGCGTCGACAACCCAGTGGGCGAGTCTCTGCTTGGAGACAGCGTTCCCTTTCTGCTGTCCCCCAAAGCAGACGAAGAGCTGCTCAGAGCGTCTGGTGCTCTGTGTGCGGTCCAGATAAATACGTAAAGCACGTACTGGACACAGCAGTGAAAGGGCTGGGTCTGCCTCCTCAAGAGAGACCCCTAGTGTCGCTTCTCTGACACAACGTCTCATTCCCTCCATCGGGGAACGGGGGTTACATACGTAACCTAGACGTTTTCAAAGTGGATCGTGCAAATATGTGTTTGCCCTCCATCGTCACAGCTTATCACAAATATAGTGAATTGTTTCTTCAGGGCCATCCTCATTCTAATCTCAGTATAAGTATTCACCACATCAGCATACCACAAAAATGAACACCTGCATTTTAGATAATAAATATACAATTCTGAATGAAAGAGCATAATAAAAAAAATTTAGTTGTATTTTTTATGATTATATACAAATTATACAGTATATGGATATAATATGAGGATATATACAGGGTAATGTATATATTGTACAAAATGTACAGATTTAGCTGTTTCTAAAGGAAATTGGTACTTTAATTCACCAAAGTGTCATTCAACTGATCACAAAGACATTACTGATGTAAAAAACAGCACCATCACCAAAAATTTTCATTTTTATCAAATCTAGACAGGCCCCATTTCCATCACTCCAACACCTTATCGTTGAGTAATCATGCTAAATTGCTAATTTTGTACTAGAAAATCACTTGCCATTATATCAAACACAGTTGAAAGCTATTTGGCTTTGACTGAAGCTGAACATCATCTTTGTGTTTGTTTTTGAGTTGTCACAGTATGCAATAGACTGGCATGTCTTAAGGTCAATATTAGGTCAAAAATGGCATATAGAAACTCATCAGTCAATCATTGTTTTGAGGACTGAAGGCTATACAATGCTTGAAACTGTCAAAAATCTGAAGATTTCGGTATCGAGAGCTTCCGGTTTGAGCATGTAGCGAACAGACGTGTGAGAAGTGGCTCCCGAATTACTTTTTTATTTTCTACCTCATTTTTTCAGCATAAAGTTTGGTGCACCTTAAGTCGATTACGTGTACGTTAAGCGTAACTTTGCACAACTAAATGAGACCAAAGAGACGTGACCGAGGGCAAAAAACGACCGAGATGGACGAAGATGCCACAAGTGAAGACAACATGGCTACACAAGCTAGCCCAAGCTCGGAGTTACCTGCTGACCTTGCACAGCAAACGGACTCCCTCCTGAAAAAAGCACTCGGCGATGCACTGGCACCAATTTCGGCATCTCTGGAACTGGTAAAATCGTCGCTTGACTCCCACGAAGAACGCATCCATGACATGGAGGAAGGCCTAAACGACCACAGCGACAGGATTGAGGCTATCGAAACAACATGCACCACACTTCTAGCTGAAAACGAGAGGCTCAAAAACAAAGTGGAGGATTTGGAAAATCGCTCCCGTAGGTCCAATCTGAGAGTTGTCGGTATCCCGGAGCATATGGAGGGGCCGGACACAGTTAAGTTCATGACTGAATTTTTCGAAGAAGTCCTGGGTAAGGAATTCTTCCCACATCCCCTCAATATCTCCCGCGCGCACCGAGTGGGACCCAAACCGACCGCCGACTCCGGCGCTAGCTCCAAACGGCCGAGGATATTCCTCGTTCTCTTCCACAACTTCCAAAACAAACACCGCATAATAACGAGGAAGCGAGTGCAGCTGTTCTTCAGGGGACATAAGGTATTTTTCCACGAGGATGTCAGCGCGGAACTCGGCAAGAAACAAGCTGCTTTTAAAGAAGTGAAATCCCTCCTGTATAAGAAGAATGTCAGGTTAGCTCTTATCTATCCCGTCCGGCTCCGCATCCTTCACGACAGACAGACGCTGATCTTCGAGACTCCGGAGAAGGCCAGAGAGTTTTACGAGCTTCATTGGGGAAAATAACGTTAGCCTAAAGGACGCTGGAGCACAAAATATTTACGAGAAGGTACAAAGTAAGCCTAACTCAAGTTTCAGCTTAGACACTTTGATTCCTTGGGACTATTTGTTTGCTTGGTTAATAACGATATAGGGGAAAATAACAAGATTTTTTTTTCTTTTTCTTTCAAGTAAACTACAAGCCTACAAGGTAATACCTACGTTAATGTGGTTTCTGTACGTTTAAGGTACAATAACAACGCAGTGGCCTCTGTGATTTAAATATACAACAGCCATGTTTTTTTTTTTTTTTTAATAAAGCATGGCAGGGTTGTTTTAGTCAGTGTGGCTCTCACACATAACTGTTATATGACCATTTCACAGACTGGTCAAGTTTAGTAAGGTAAATTAAGTGAGCTAGATACATTTTAGTTCAACTAGGTCAGTCACTTTGATTTATTTTACATAGTTTTATCAGTCCAACTGTGCTATGTGTAATTGCACAGTGAGCACTGGCGATCCAGATGCAAATTAGGGATATATTATATTACTTTAAATTTTATTTATTGACTTAGCTTGGTCCCCTTTTTTTTTATTTATTTATTTATTTTTTTATTTTTTTTTTAATTTATTTTATTTTTTTCTTTATTCTCAAAGTGAGCCGAATAGATAATTGTATATAGGTAGAACACAAATCACTTAGTGTGAGAGGAGCCATCCTCAGGTTAGGATAGGAGTTATAGACAACGCTAGATGTCTTGGAAGTTTTCCGTTTGTGAATTCCTGCGGTTTTCTTCGTTTGGGGAAGAAGACCTAGGTTTGGGGTGTTCAATGGGATTTTTTTCTTTTTTTCGTGTTCTATTTCAACTTAAGTTTCATGAGAACTGGGGAACATTTTGTTTACATGGCAAAACCGTATCTTCTAAGGATGCACACAGCTATGTTAAACTGTATTTTTAGTTCATTATTATTATTATTTCATTTTATTTCTACACAACTGCACGCAGTGTGTGTTGACATCACTTATGACCACAAATGTACTTCCATAATGAGGTTCAGGCTAATCATACACATTTTGGATGTCTCCTATGATAAATAACGCAGGTGGTACAAGCCCAGTAGGGGGAGCTGCAGTTAGGTTTCTGTCCTGGAATGTTAAGGGGATGAACGGTCCTGTGAAACGTTCTAGGATTTTTTCCCATATTAAACAATTGAAAACCGATGTTTTGTTTTTGCAGGAGACACATTTACGGTTAGAAGATCACACCAGGCTCCGTAAATTATGGGTTAATCATATCTTCCATTCCAAATTTAATAACAGATCACGAGGGGTGGCAATTTTGATTAATAAACAGATTCAATTCTCACTAAATGCAATTATTGCAGACCCCAATGGTCGATATGTCATTGTCTCAGGCCTCCTATTTCAAACACCCCTTCTTTTGGTAAATGTGTATGCCCCTAACTGGGATGATGCTGAATTTGCCAATAAGCTTCTGTCATCTCTCCCTAATTTAAATTCACATAGACTGATCCTTGCAGGAGATCCATTGCTCGATAAATCTAGCCCTAAATCTACCTCACCTTCTGCAATGTCAAGGGTCTTTTCAGACTTTATGGGACAAAATGGCTGTGTAGACCCATGGAGGTTTCAAAATCCGACCTCCAAACAATTCTCTTTCTTTTCTCATGTCCACCATTCTTTCTCAAGGATAGATTACTTTTTTATAGATAGCTCGTTCATCCCTGCAGTGAAATCGGTTGAATACTTGTCCATCATCATTTCAGATCATGCACCACTCATCTTAGACCTTTCTTTCACTTTGAACGTTAGAGAGCAATCCTTCTAGAGACTTAATTCCCTGCTGCTTTCAAACGAGAAATTTTGCGAACATGTGGCTACTAATATAGATACTTTTCTGGAAGTAAACAAGAAGGAAGGTATATCATACTCCCTACTTTGGGAAACCTTAAAAGCGTACTTAAGAGGACAAATTATCTCCTATGTAGCACATATCAATAAAGAACGCCGCAAACAAATACAAGACCTGACGGATTCAGTTTTTAAATTAGACAGCAAATATTCTGAAAGTCCCTCTCCAGAATTATACAAAGAACGGATAGCTCTACAGTCTAAGCTTAATCTTCTATCCACCAACCAGGCTGAATACTTAATATTGCGGACCCGGAGCACTTACTATGAGTACGGAGAAAAAGCTAGTCGATTGCTGGCTCACCAGCTGAAACGTCAGGCTGCTTCACGGCTCATACCTCAAGTGAGAGATCAGGATCAAAACATAGTCACCAACCCAAAGGAAATCAATAATACTTTTGCAACTTTTTACTCTACACTTTACACATCTGAATTCCCATCAGATGTTATGAATATGAACAGTTTTTTAGATAATTTAGAATTACCTACTATTGAGCCAGGAGACAGGGAAGTATTAGATCGACCTCTTGCACTGACAGAGATTGCTGCAGCCATCGGAGACATGCAAACTGGTAAATCTCCAGGACCCGACGGTTACCCCCCCCGAATTTTTTAAGAAATTTAAAGATAAACTTGCACCTATTATGCTAGAAGTATTTAACGAATCATTGGAAAACGGTTCCTTGCCCCCAACCCTCACACAAGCTAAGATTACACTACTTCTCAAAAAGGTCAAGGACCCCACTAACTGTGGCTCTTACCGTCCTATCTCCCTCCTAAATGTTGATATAAAAATTTTAGCCAAGGTGATGGCACATCGTTTAGAATCCGTTCTCCCTAAAGTAATCTCTGAGGATCAGACTGGTTTTATAAAGGGTCGCCAGTCTTTTTCAAATATTCGCCGACTTGCTATCGTGATCTACTCCCCCGGTCCTTCCTCGACTGCAGAAGCTGTAATCTCCCTGGATGCGGAGAAGGCCTTTGACCGGGTGGAGTGGAAATACTTGTTTGCCGTATTGGAGAGGTTTGGGTTCGGTGACACGGTTCTGGCATGGATTCGTCTGCTCTATTCGTCCCCACAAGCATGTTTCCAACCATCAATCTCATTCCAAATTTTTCCCCCTGACACGTGGGACACGTCAAGGATGTCCTCTATCCCCGCTCCTATTTGCAGTGGCAATCGAGCCTCTTTCGCTTGCTTTAAAGTCGTCGTTGTTATTTCGAGGGGTTGGGCGTGGGACTGAGGAACATCACGTCTCTCTGTATGCAGATGATCTCTTGATCTATGTAAGCAATCCAGAAGCTAGCGCCCCTGTAATTGTATCACTATTGAATAATTTTGGGTCTTTTTCTGGCTACAAACTCAACTATCAGAAAAGCGAATGTTTCCCCATTAATGATTTGGCAATGCAAATTAAACAAGATTTTACTTAACCCCTTTCACTTAACACATTCTGGTTTTAAATATCTTGGAATAAACATTACGCGTTCCTTCACCTCCCTTCTTGGGGCTAATTTTACACCTTTAGTTAACCAAATGAAAGCTGACTTTCAAAGGTGGAGCTGCCTACCTCTGACTGTTGCAGGGAGGGTACAATCGGTGAAGATGAACGTACTTCCAAAGTATTTGTACTTGTTTCAATGTCTACCATTATTCCTGACTAAATCATTTTTTAAATCAGTTAACACATCCGTTACCTCTTTCATCTGGAAGAATAAAGTTCCAAGAGTTAATAAAGACTTACTTCAGAGGGGTCGCGATGTGGGGGGACTAGCTCTCCCCAGTTTTATTCACTACTATTGGGCAGCTAACTTGCAGAAAATTTTATTCTGGCTTCATGTGCCAGACACCGACTGGTGTACACTTGAGGCACACTCTTGCCACTCGTCATCTCTCCCTGCTTTGGTGTACTCCTCCCTGCCCACAAAGTGGTTTACCTCCAATCCCATAGTACTGTCCACTCTTAGAATCTGGGCCCAGTTCCGGAACCATTACAAATTCACCTCTCCCTCCCCCCTTAGCCCTATTTGTAAGAATCATCTATTTCCAGCCTCCTCTATCGACTTAACATTTACTCAGTGGGGCAGGAAGCAGCTTTCCTGTTTTAAAAGCTTGTACTGTAAAGAAGGGTTCGATAGTTTTGATAATATATGCCAGAAATATGATCTCTCACGCAGTAACTTTTTTAGATATCTCCAAATACGCCATTGTGTCAAAGCACTGTTCCCTTCTTTCCCGGCCCTCCCTACTGAGGCAGCATGGGAAGAAATGACCCTCCTCCGTCCAAAAAAAGGACTGATATCACTATTATATTCTCAACTTATGTCTCTGGAAAACCAAGACCTTTCAAAAATTAAGAACCGGTGGGAAGGCAAGTTGATGATTGAGTTGTCGGACGGACTCTGGGAGGATGCACTACAAAGGATTAACTCATCCTCATCCTGTGCACGCTTGGGGCTCATTCAGTTTAAAGTAGTGCATAGGGCTCATTTCAGTAGGGCTAGGTTAGCAGATATATATCCAGGAACGGACGGGAGTTGTAATAGATGCTCCCTCTCTCCGGCTGATTTAACACACACGTTTTGGTCGTGTCCCTGTCTAAATCAATATTGGTCATCTGTTTTTCAAACTTTATCCGAAGTTATACAAATTTTAATTAAGCCCTGTCCGTTGATTGCAATATTTGGTATTCCAAAGGAGACCTTAACCTTAACCCGGGACCAATCGGACATTATCGCTTTTACATCACTTCTTGCCCGTCGTAGAATCTTACTGGTTTGGACATCCGCTACTCCACCAGCGGTGGCCGCATGGTTAAGGGATGTATTATTTTTTCTTAAACTAGAAAAAGTTAGATTCACGTTGAGAGGGTCCGTCCAGAAATTTTACTTAAAATGGCAACCCTTTGTGACATATTTTGAGAATCTCAAAGTATTGCCTGAAGTATGAGACTCCTTTATATTTGAAAATGTACTACTACCTCTCTCTGTTTCCTTTCTTATTTTTTCTATATATGTTTATTCAAATCAATGGTCAATTACCTTAATGGGGTGGGAACTTAGTAGCCTGACTGACAATTGTGAAGCTGAGTTTAAAGCCCTGTTAAACCCAACTGGGGTCGAAATGTGGGCATGCAGTTGTGTGTTTGTTTTCAGTGTGTAGCTCCTTAAACTCTTTTGAAGTATTGTGTAACAAACAAAATGGAAAAAGATTGTTTTCCCAGACTGTTGTCAAAATGTGGGGGGTGGGAAGGGTTAGATATATGTGTGTTGGTTGGGGGGTTTGTATAAGGTTTTAGTTTGGTAAGATAAAATGAAACTGGAGAACTGTTTCACTTCCTGTAAAATGTAATATCTGTGATTCTCCAATAAAAAGATACAAATTAAAAAAAAAAATCTGAAGATTTCATACAAATATGTACACTACATTCTTCAAAGACAAAGGACAACTGGCTCTAACAAGGACAGAAAGAGATGTGGAAGGCCAGATGTACAATTAATAAGAGGACAAGTACATCAGAGTCCCTAGTTTGAGAAATAGACGCATCACATGTCCTCAGCTGACAGCTTCATTGAATACTACCCACTCAACACCAGTTTCATGTACAACAGTAAAGAGAAGACTCAGGGGTGCAGGACTTATGGGAAGAACTGCAAACTTCAAAAAACACTTTTGAAATAGAAAAACTAAAAGAAAATACACTGGACAACAGATTATTGGAAAAGAGTGTTATGGATTTTAACCCCATTGAGCTATTGTGGGATCAGCTAGACTGTAAGGTGCGTGGAAAGTGCACGACAAGACATCCACGTCTATGGCAAGTGCAACAGGAAGTGTGGGGTGAAATGTCATCTGAGTATCTGGACAAACTGACAGCTGGAATGCCAAGGATCTGCAAAGCTGTCATTGCTGCACTTGGAGGATTTTCTGATGAGAAATCTTTGAAGCAGTTTTGAAGTTCTGAACATTTATTTCAATTGTATATTATATTGTAATAGTAATTTTACTACATTGTGATCAGTTGAATGCCACTTTGGTGAATGAAAGAACCAATTTCTTTCCATAAGAGCAAAATCTGTACATTTTTCCAAACTTTTGCCCAACAGTATCTATATGTATATATGATTAAAAAAATTGTTTAGAGCAAATACATAAATATCAACATATAATTATTCAGTATACAAGACAAAAGGCCAAAAACGTGGGCAGAAATGTATAATGCTCTGAATTGGTTTCAAAGACTGATAATGAAAAAAAAAGTAATTTCAACGAATCAGCTGTTGTCAATTAGATTAGAAATGGTTAAAGCTAGAATAAAGTAAAAATGTTGTTTGAAAATAATCAAGGCATGTTTTCTACAAGTTTCTTCACTGTTTCCACACATTTGACAATAAATGAACAAAAGGAAACGTGATATTTATTAACTATATTTATTTAGATAAACCAATATAACAATACATTGTAATACACAGCAATATTTACCTAAAAGTAAAGTTTTCACTAAAACATTTTAACACATGGAAAATGCCAGCAAACCCCATATGGAGTTGTGTCAAAGTGGACTGCCTCGAACACAGCCGTTATATTACTATATATTCTATACATTCCTTCTTTCTCTGCAACCAATATTATTACTTCAAAGTGCAAACATTTTGCAAGCATGCTCAAAACCAAGTTTTTTGGGGGAATGGGGACAAGGTTTTTGTAGGAAAACAGCTGAAAATCTACCTCCCCACCATGTCTGGCTAAATTTGAAATCGTACATTACTACCATACTACAATTATATACAGTAGATATAGCAGAAATAGCAGTAGTAATAAGTTAGTATGTGATTCCATATTTTGTCTATGTGTTCCCAGCTAGTTTATGTATGGTTCACAGGTGGTGTCATAGGTAGTTGGAGGGGGTGTGGTTAAAGCATGTTTGGCTATTTGCCCCGCTAATGCCATCATTATGATGTCAACGGAAAGAAAAGTAGCGAGGCAAGATATTACATTTTTATTAGCGAATATGAACATTAACATTTTCTTCCTTTTGAGTAGCCTGTATGGGTGAATAGTTCACATTAAGACCAGAAATATGCCTAAAGAAAACAAGTAGTCAATTTTGACTTCACATTGACTTAAAAATAGATTTTTCAATCCATTATCAACAGAACAAAACAAAGCCAGTTCTAAATAGTACAATTATTCATCTTTACATATAATATATATTTGTACCATATGGCATGAATGAATGTTCAGATTTGGTTTCATTGTATAAACCCATCCTCATTATTTCTCCAGCACAGTGTACACATTTACATGCATAATGTACTTTTTGTCAAGCAGAGCACAAAATACAATAAATCAGACTCGCTATAAATTTTGCCTGGCTCTGAATATGGCAATAAATTACAGTAAAAATTACAACTTGACAACTTGACTTGACATGGCTTGATTTGCTTTGTGATTTGTTGATTCAAAATGCAAACTGAAAGAAAACATTAGCATTTTGTATTAATATGTTTTGTTGGATAAATGTAGTAGTGCGATTTTATTTGTTTGCTCATGCGAATGTGATACTTAGAGATGCATCATAGTTGACAACAGAAGTGATGCTAGAGTCATCCACAAAGCTGTCAGCATACTAGCCAAGACTGGAGACCGGGAAGCTGTATAAAAACAAAGAAATATCCTTTTAAGAAATTGTAAATCATAGCATATAAAAATATATGTGTAAATGTACACTAACAACTGGATCATAGCATATAAAAATATATGTGTAAATGTACACTAACAACTGGATCATAGCATATAAAAATATATGTGTAAATGTACACTAACAACTGGAACATAGCATATAAAAATATATGTGTAAATGTACACTAACAACTGGATCATAGCATATAAAAATATATGTGTAAATGTACACTAACAACTGGATCATAGCATATAAAAATATATGTGTAAATGTACACTAACAACTGGAACATAGCATATAAAAATATATGTGTAAATGTACACTAACAACTGGATCATAGCATATAAAAATATATGTGTAAATGTACACTAACAACTGGATCATAGCATATAAAAATATATGTGTAAATGTACACTAACAACTGGATCATAGCATATAAAAATATATGTGTAAATGTACACTAACAACTGGATCATAACTTATAAAAATATATGTGTAAATGTACACTAACAACTGGATCATAACTTATAAAAATATATGTGTAAATGTACACTAACAACTGGATCATAGCATATAAAAATATATGTGTAAATGTACACTAACAACTGGAACATAGCATATAAAAATATATGTGTAAATGTACACTAACAACTGGAACATAGCATATAAAAATATATGTGTAAATGTACACTAACAACTGGAACATAGCATATAAAAATATATGTGTAAATGTACACTAACAACTGGATCATAGCATATAAAAATATATGTGTAAATGTACACTAACAACTGGATCATAGCATATAAAAATATATGTGTAAATGTACACTAACAACTGGATCATAGCATATAAAAATATATGTGTAAATGTACACTAACAACTGGATCATAGCTTATAAAAATATATGTGTAAATGTACACTAACAACTGGATCATAGCATATAAAAATATATGTGTAAATGTACACTAACAACTGGAACATAGCATATAAAAATATATGTGTAAATGTACACTAACAACTGGATCATAGCATATAAAAATATATGTGTAAATGTACACTAACAACTGGATCATAGCATATAAAAATATATGTGTAAATGTACACTAACAACTGGATCATAGCATATAAAAATATATGTGTAAATGTACACTAACAACTGGATCATAGCATATAAAAATATATGTGTAAATGTACACTAACAACTGGATCATAGCATATAAAAATATATGTGTAAATGTACACTAACAACTGGATCATAGCATATAAAAATATATGTGTAAATGTACACTAACAACTGGAACATAGCATATAAAAATATATGTGTAAATGTACACTAACAACTGGATCATAGCATATAAAAATATATGTGTAAATGTACACTAACAACTGGAACATAGCATATAAAAATATATGTGTAAATGTACACTAACATCTGGATCATAGCATATAAAAATATATGTGTAAATGTACACTAACAACTGGATCATAGCATATAAAAATATATGTGTAAATGTACACTAACAACTGGAACATAGCATATAAAAATATATGTGTAAATGTACACTAACATCTGGATCATAGCATATAAAAATATATGTGTAAATGTACACTAACAACTGGAACATAGCATATAAAAATATATGTGTAAATGTACACTAACATCTGGATCATAGCATATAAAAATATATGTGTAAATGTACACTAACAACTGGATCATAGCATATAAAAATATATGTGTAAATGTACACTAACAACTGGATCATAGCATATAAAAATATATGTGTAAATGTACACTAACAACTGGAACATAGCATATAAAAATATATGTGTAAATGTACACTAACAACTGGATCATAGCATATAAAAATATATGTGTAAATGTACACTAACAACTGGATCATAGCATATAAAAATATATGTGTAAATGTACACTAACAACTGGATCATAGCATATAAAAATATATGTGTAAATGTACACTAACAACTGGATCATAGCATATAAAAATATATGTGTAAATGTATACTAACAAGTGTTTCCAGAGGAGTCTGTAACTTTGATGGATTCTGGATCAACTGTGAAATTGAATTCTTTATTCAAAGCTGCGTCACGAAGGGTTATTGCCACAGTCCTCACATCAGCAGTAGTGGTATTTTTGTCAAATTCCAAGCCACCATCTATCACTATAGATCCGTTGCTGAGAAGGCACAATCATGTTGAAACATAGTAAAAAAAAAATTAGAATCATAAATAAATAAATAAGACAATGGAATGAACATTTGAATGTTTTAAGATGAAATTTAAACAAAGTGGTTGGTTATTTTTAGAATTCACTTTTTACCTGAATTTCCTAATAAACATACGAATGAAGCTCTTAATTTTCTTTTTGTAAACGTTGAAAACCTAAAATATATAAAAAAGACAGTTCAAAACAGACTTCCATGTTGCTAAAACTGATTCGTTTTTACGACTGGATAAATAGACATTTAGAGTAAAACAATGTCTTAGCAAACTGTTCATCATAAACATATAGAAATATTATAAATATTTAACAACATGATTTTAACGTTGACAGTTCACAACATTAGCTATTGCAGAGCATTAAAATATCATTACAAGTCTAATCGTTCTCGATTGGTTAAAAATATTACCTGAGTGGTGATGTTTGATTCCAGCTTTTGGGTGACAGGATCGCTCAGATTGGAGTAGGCCTCAATGAATTGATCAGCAATTTTAAAAGTTACGTTAAACACTGTAACAGGTGCAGTTGTGTTAGTCGTGTTCACTCCTGGCAAAGAAACTTTTGAAGAAACAAAAACTTTGATTAACATAACAGAGATACATTTAATCGTTTGCCTCTTTATATATGAATAATTCATGTATGGTTAAATTACTGATTCAAATACCCAGCATATTTGTTAATTGTATCATATGCTCATTATATCAATGTATAATATATTTTTGCCTGTTGATTTGATATTGGAGTAGATTGCTTGGAATGTATCATTAATGCTGAAACTTATATTAAATAGTACAATACCTGCAGGGGGTGTGCTAATTGTAGTTGTCAGATTGGGCACTGTCATTTTTACGATGGAAAAGGGAACACAGTACATTGTAAGTGATACAAATTCTTATAATTATTTTACATTACACTTAACAATCACAATCTTAACCACAAATATAGAATTTAGAAGCTCCAAAAAGACCAAGTTATATGAGTGTTTTCAAACAAGCTACAGTGTGTAAAGAGCTCCCAGCTCTCTTAAAGGGGTGTGAAACTGTACATTTCAGTGGCAAGCAATTTGTCTGTTCAAACTGAATCATAGCATATAAAAATATATGTGTAAATGTATACTAACAACTGGATCATAGCATATAAAAATATATGTATAAATGTACACTAACAACTGGATCATAGCATATAAAAATATATGTGTAAATGTACACTAACAACTGGATCATAGCATATAAAAAATATATGTGTAAATGTACACTAACAACTGGATCATAGCATATAAAAATATATGTGTAAATGTACACTAACAACTGGATCATAGCATATAAAAATATATGTGTAAATGTACACTAACAACTGGATCATAGCATATAAAAATATATGTGTAAATGTACACTAACAACAAGATCATAGCATATAAAAATATATGTGTAAATGTACACTAACAACTGGATCATAGCATATAAAAATATATGTGTAAATGTATACTAACAAGTGTTTCCAGAGGAGTCTGTAACTTTGATGGATTCTGGATCAACTGTGAAATTGAATTCTTTATTCAAAGCTGCGTCACGAAGGGTTATTGCCACAGTCCTCACATCAGCAGTAGTGGTATTTTTGTCAAATTCAAAGCCACCATCTATCACTATAGATCCGTTGCTGAGAAGGCACAATCATGTTGAAACATAGTAAAAAAAAAAAATTGAATCATAACTAAATAAATAAATAAATAAGACAATGGAATGAACATTTGAATGTTTTAAGATGAAATTTAAACAAAGTGGTTGGTTATTTTTAGAATTCACTTTTTACCTGAATTTCCTAATAAACATACGAATGAAGCTCGGAATTTTCTTTTTGTAAACGTTGAAAACCTAAAATATATAAAAAAGACAGTTCAAAACAGACTTCCATGTTGCTAAAACTGATTCGTTTTTACGACTGGATAAATAGACATTTAGAGTAAAACAATGTCTTAGCAAACTGTTCATCATAAAGATATAGAAATATTATAATTATTTAACAACATGTTCTTAATGTTTACAGTTCACAACATTAGCTATTGCCGAGCATTAAAATATCATTACAAGTCTAATCGTTCTCGATTGGTTAAAAATATTACCTGAGTGGTGATGTTTGATTCCAGCTTTTGGGTGACAGGATCGCTCAGATTGGAGTAGGCCTCAATGAATTGATCAGCAATTTTAAAAGTTACGTTAAACACTGTAACAGGTGCAGTTGTGTTAGTCGTGTTCACTCCTGGCAAAGAAACTTTTGAAGAAACAAAAACTTTGATTAACATAACAGAGATACATTTAATCGTTTGCCTCTTTATATGAATAATTCATTTATGGTTAAATTACTGATTCAAATACCCAGCATATTTGTTAATTGTATCATATGCTCATTATAACAATGTATAATATATTTTTGCCTGTTGATTTGATATTGGAGTAGATTGCTTGGAATGTATCATTAATGCTGAACGTTATATTAAATAGTACAATACCTGCAGGGGGTGTGCTAATTGTAGTTGTCAGATTGGGCACTGTCATTTTTCCGATGGAAAAGGGAACACAGTACATTGTAAGTGATACAAATTCTTATAATTATTTTACATTACACTTAACAATCACAATCTTAACCACAAATATAGAATTTAGCAGCTCCAAAAAGACCAAGTTATATGAGTGTTATCAAACAAGCTACAGTGTGTAAAGAGCTCCCAGCTCTCTTAAAGGGGTGTGAAACTGTACATTTCAGTGGCAAGCAATTTGTCTGTTCAAACTGAACTCGAAACCATTGCACATCACAGCCATCAGAAAATATTTGATGTTTCATGCACAGTATATATTTTGCAAATGCAAGGGGATCAGAAATTAATAAATTAAAGTCATTAAATTACAGATACAAATTACCTGTTTATATTTGATGATTGTTTTTTAATACTTATAAAACAAGTATTATTTCTGCATTTCATTACATATATTTAATGTTTTTTTGTTTTTACAAATGATTGCATACTGACCAGATTCAGCAATATTGATGGAATTCTGAATGATATTGAGGAAACTCCCATTTGTAACTCTGTCAACAAGGGTTTGTTTCAGGCTTGTGACATTAGGACGAGTGCCATTGGAAAATTGAAGAATGCTATCTGTCACAATGGAGCCATTCCTGAGAAGGCACAACCATGTTAAAACAGACAAATAATGAAAGCAAGAACAACTGAATGAACAAACAGAACAACCGGTAAGTTAACTTACAAAGTGACTTACCAACAAACTAAGTAAACGATTAACCAACCAATATATTAACTAATAAAAACATGTTTACATTCATTTATCATTAAGTACATTTAAAAGTGCATTTGTTAGTATTTATGATTTTATGCAATGATTTACCTGAATTGCTTAATAACCATCCGTAGAAAATGTTGGATATTCACGAAGAGTGGTTCAATCTAGTTAGATAAAGAGATTAAGACATATATTCATATTGCTCTATAGCCACAAATATATTTAATAATGGATTTTTACTACCTTTTTTATTTTTATTAAAAAAACATTAGACAAGACAAATGATCAAATCTTGCGTTGCATCTTTTGATGCAAACAACTGTGTGGCAGGGCGGAGGGCGGGGCTGGGTCGTGATACTACACACCGGTCTCAGCCCTCCTGCCACAAACTGTTTATCTGGAAGACTGGGAACATAGTCATTTAAGTAAAAATGTTTAGGCTGAACTGCTCATCCTAAACATGTAGACTGTAAATTTATGACCCCAATTCTATCTGTTAATATTTTATAAAAATTGTTATTGTAATGTTTCAAATTCATACTGCAATGAAGCATTAGCAGTTAATTCAACAATCCCAGACCCTCACCAGAAGAAAACATTACCTGAGATGTGATGTTATTTTTCAGGTTGATGGTTGCATCAGCGCTCATATTGGAGTAGTCAGCAATGAAAGTTTCATTAATGGAGAAACTTAAATTAAACTCAAAGACAGTTGCATTTGTGTCATTTGCTGCATTCCCAGGCACAGGTAGGATTCCTGTTCAGGGTGAAATTAGAGAAAATGGGAATTGGTAAATGCCCAATACTAAACAACCTTAGAGACCATTATTTCAATGCACACTACAACAGACCCAAAATAAAGAGAATATTGCCAAAAAATAACCATGCTTTCAACGTTAGTGTGCAGTATGGTATTGCTATTTTGGCAAGATAGCAATCCAGCTGCAGATCAATTTCGGTCCATTTTTTTTTCTTCTGGTCACAATGTCATGTTGGTAAGGTAACTAAGATAATACTGAAGACATTTAAGATATTAATTGATAAATAATGGTGTTTGGTAGATTATTTTTCCAAACATTGCTGTTCAGGCTGAGTGAAATTGTCTCCTTCCTACAACTTGAAGGAATAAGTTGTCCAATAGAAAAACTTCAGTCAGAGCCATACTGCGACACTCTATAGACTCTGATTCTGAAGATCAATCCCAAACTGATGGATTCTATCCATTCCTTGCCAAGCCATTTTGACTGCACTCATGCCATCTTGACAGAATAAAATGAGATCTAATCTGTAATTATGATAACAGAAATACAGCAATCATAACTGACTGAAGATTCGCATGGTATTTATATGGCTTGTCATGCTAGTCCTCTAAACTAAATCTTAAGAGTCTTATTTAAGATAACCGAACAACTGAATAATGATCCTTGAAATTTAAAGAAATTTGACACTATTTTGACTCTTCACTAACTTTTCTTGTTGTTGTTTTTAACTTTATGATTTCTAAATTCCATGCTTAATATTAAAGAGTGATTTGGGACATGTATGACTACTCTAAGCTCCTTACCGATAAGACACAGAACACCTAGTACAATTCTCCACTCCATTGCTTCTTTTGGCAATATCCCTAAAAAGTGAAAATAAAGCATATTAGTAATACGTTTAAACACAGTTTATACTAAAATAAAATCCACATGGGTGGTCATTTTATTAACATGAAAAAGAAGCTGTACAGGCAACAAACACATACAGTTATATATATATATATATATATATATATATATATATATATATAATATTTACCAGTTTAGTAAATAAACATACACCTCTAAAGTGCGTCAAAATTGGCAACTTGTTACATAATATATTATTTTACTATTATTACATAACAGTTTTGTTTTGTATGAATAAATGAGTAAGTATTTGGGTGGATAACATTGTTATATTAATAATATATATATATATATATATATATATATATATATATATATATATATATATATATATATATATATATATATATATATATATATATAAAATAAAACAAACAAAAAACAAATAGTTCTGCTTACTTTTTGATTATCTTTTCAGGAAAAAGTACACAATCCAAGGTTAATCCAAATAGCAACCTTTTGATGTCATTGGTTAAATGGTCACATCTAAATGAACACAGCAAACAGGTGGTGATATTTAAAGTGAATTTTTTTTTTCATTGCTGAGAATCGACCAATAGGGATTCAGCTGTGAGTTTGCTGTCAAACTGGAGGAACAACTGTAATTAAAATACTATCTTTGTTTCCTGGTATACAGGTGAGGCTAACCTATTTAATATATGGCAAAACCTGTACACATCTTTTATATTCTGTTGAAGCCAGCAAAAGGAAACTCATTTACTTGACTAGAATCACTAATACATAACTCATACATTAATATCATATACTGTACATTCTTGATTAAATGGATTACTGAGATGCAATGAAATGCACCCCTTTTTATTATTATTAGCCAGCTATAAGCATGAGAATGACCTGTCCTTTTTCTCGACAGAGTAATAAATATTTAGAGTTTTCATGAGGTTAGTTTTAGGGTTTGGGTTAGGGTTACATACAATAAAAATATATTACATATGAAAATTACAAATTGTATTCTGTATATATTCTTT
This sequence comes from Xyrauchen texanus, assembly GCF_025860055.1. Lineage (NCBI taxonomy): Eukaryota > Metazoa > Chordata > Actinopteri > Cypriniformes > Catostomidae > Xyrauchen > Xyrauchen texanus. The sequence continues at coordinate 9,359,009 of NC_068280.1, read as the reverse complement.
TTTGTACACAAAAGTACAGAACAGGGAAACGTGAGTTACTATACTGTCTTAATAAGTAAAGGTGCAGTGCTGTCAATTAAGTATGACAAACAAGCAAAAAAACAAAACAAAAAAAAACATTAGTAGCTGTGGAAAAACTGACATTTCCAGCAAATCTAGTTCCTTATAACTCAAAAGGCTTTCACCTAAAAACCAAACTAGCACAGGCAGATCGGCAAACTTTCCTCACTGGCAGAAAAATTTTTAAATAATTTGATGTACTCTTCTTATTACTTTTAGAAAAGGGGTCTTTATCAGGGGGTCTATAATCCTAAAACAATTTTGACAGTTGTTTCTTTAATGGTTTATGGTTTTATGGTTGCAATATGTCATCATTTCATTTTTTCTCATAGTGGCTGCCAGTAAACAGCCAAAAATGTTTCCTCATGTCATACTCAAACATCACCAGAAGCATGGTCACAAACCTCTTTCATTTAAAGGAGCTAATAGAGGGACATTCCGGGTTCAATCAAGTTAGCATCGACAGCATCTGTGGCATCATTTTAAATCCCCAATTTTCCAAATTGTAAAGGCTCTTTTTCTTTTTTTATTAAATAAATACTTTTTTGGAGTTTGCACAGTGCCTGTTCTGCAAATGCTCTATACCTTGTTTATGGTCCAGATATTATGTTGTCAAGCAGCAGAGTGTGGCAAGAGGTCGAAGTCTTGCGAACAGATTGTTTTTTTTATTGTGTTGTTCTTAGAGTTTCAGCTGTTTATTACGCAAATAAACAGTTGAGAATTTCAAACTTAAGTGTGTTATTTGAACTAGAAAAATTATGTTCAGTTTACTTAAAGAGAATGTGGAATCCGATTGCACAAAGTATTTTAAGTGTACACCACTTAAAAGTGATACAGTAAACTCATGTTGAGATTAGTGGTATTTCAGATGTAAAGTGAACAAATTGTATTAAATTTAAGTTAATTGACTTAATAGAGTAATCTACTAATAAATAATTTGTAAGGTTACTAATTAATTTATAGAACATTAACAAAAAAAATTAAGTTAACTACAAATTTACTATTAAGTTTAATAACAAGTTGACATTACTTGCATAGGAACATTAATATAACTTCATTTTAGTAAGTAAGTTTTCTTTGCAGAAATAAGGCAATAGGTTTCCTTAATTTTTAAGTAAACTGAACGTGTACAATTTTACAGTGTATGAAGGTAACACATTTAAAATACTGCCTTGTGTAAGACTATGTAATGTTTAAAGTATATTGTACAAAGTATGGCTAAGTAATAACAGTTTGATATTGAAGACAAAGTGTGCAATTTGTAGTATTTCGAATAAGCCAAAGGTGTTACGGAGCATATACATCTTACTCAAATATAATACACTTATGGTATATTGTTTGTATGTTTCGAATACACTTGCAATTAATTTGTAATGTACTTGTAACACAAATAAAGTATACTTTAATATCACTAATCAAGCATGGAATTAGCCTACACTGGCATATTGTCACGAACATTGAGAGCGCCTCCCCCTCCAACCGTCGGAGATCAGATTCACTGGAATATTGACTATAGACTACATTTCCCATAAGCCCGCATACCTAGGTCTGATTGCGCCACAGCTGTTCCCTGTTTCCCACTCGCTATATAACGAACTCTGTTTTTTCACTCATTGTGAAGTCTTGTTTTGCTCCGGCTACATTACTAAGCGGTTTCCCAGTCTGTTACTCTGTCTATTGTGTACCAACCCAGCTTTGTTTCCGTGACCTTGTTTGTTTGCCGCCTGCCCTGTATTACTACTGCCAGTCATAAGTTTGTCGTTGTTTGCTGCCTGCCCCAATCTTCTGCCTGCTCTCACGCTGATTCTGCCTGCCTCATATATATATATATGTTTGCCTATGCTTGACCATTGCCTGTACGACTATTGAGTTCTTCATTAAACACTGCTTATGGATCCCAGCCTACCTGAGTCCGCGTTACACATATACTTAAAGTATACTAAGTATACTTGAAGTTGCTCCAATTTAGTACACAAAAGTACACTAAATACACTTGAAGTTTTGTTTTACTACAATTTTAATTAGCTAATTAACTAAAATATACTTAGTACAAAATTAGTTGTTTCAAAATAGCACTCTTCAACTTAACTAATTTAACACAATTGAAGCATACTTAAATTAGTCTGGCTTCAAGTATACTTAGCATATTTTTTTTTCACAAGGCTGTACTTGGAGGATTTTTTTTATGAGAAATCTTTGAAGCAGTTTTGAAGTTCTGAACATTTATTTATTAACAGTATCTATATATATATGATTCAAAAAATTGTTTAGAGGAAATACATAAATATCAACATATAATTATTCAGTATAGAAGACAAAAGGCCAAAAAAGTGGGCAGAAATGTATAATGCTCTGAATTGGTTTCAAAGACTGATAATGAAAAAAACAAAACATAATTTCAATGAATCAGCTGTTGTCAATTAGATTAGAAATGGTTAAAGCTAGAATAAAGTAAAAATCTAGTTTTAAAATAATCAAGGCATGTTTTCTACAAGTTTCTTCACTGTTTCCACACATTTGACAATAAATGAACAAAAGGAAACGTGATATTTATTAACTATATTTATTTAGATAAACCAATATAACAATACATTGTAATACACAGCAATATTTACCTAAAAGTAAAGTTTTCACTAAAACATTTTAACACATGGAAAATGCCAGCAAACCCCATATGGAGTTGTGTCAAAGTGGACTGCCTCGAACACAGCCGTTATATTACTATATATTCTATACATTCCTTCTTTCTCTGCAACCAATATTATTACTTCAAAGTGCAAACATTTTGCAAGCATGCTCAAAACCATGTTTTTTGGGGGAATGGGGACAGGGTTTTTGTAGGAAAACAGCTGAAAATCTACCTCCCCACCATGTCTGGCTAAATTTGAAATCGTACATTACTACCATACTACAATTATATACAGTAGATATAGCAGAAATAGCAGTAGTAGTAAGTTAGTATGTGATTCCATATTTTGTCTATGTGTTCCCAGCTAGTTTATGTATGGTTCACAGGTGGTGTCATAGGTAGTTGGAGGGGGTGTGGTTAAAGCATGTTTGGCTATTTGCCCCGCTAATGCCATCATTATGATGTCAAAAGGAAAGAAAAGTAGCGAGGCAAGATATTACATTTTTAATATAAGAGAATATGAACATTAACATTTTCTTCCTTTTGAGTAGCCTCTATGGGTGAATAGTTCACATTAAGACCAGAAATATGCCTAAAGAAAACAAGTAGTCAATTTTGACTTCACATTGACTTAAAAATAGATTTTTCAATCCATTATCAATAGAACAAAACAAAGCCAGTTCTAAATAGTACAATTATTCATCTTTGCATATAATATTTATTTGTACCATATGGCATGAATGAATGTTCAGATTTGGTTTCATTGTATAAACCCATCCTCATTATTTCTCCAGCACAGTGTACACATTTACATGCATAATGTACTTTTTGTCAAGCAGAGCACAAAATACAATAAATCAGACTCGCTATAAATTTTGCCTGGCTCTGAATATGGCAAGAAATTACAGTAAAAATTACAACTTGACAACTCGACTTGACATGGCTTGATTTGCTTTGTGATTTGTTGATTCAAAACGCAAACTGAAAGAAAACATTAGCATTTTGTATTAATATGTTTTGATGGATAAATGTAGTAGTACGATTTTATTTGTTTGCTCATGCGAATGTGATACTTAGAGATGCATCATAGTTGACAACAGAAGTGATGCTAGAGTCATCCACAAAGCTGTCAGCATACTAGCCAAGACTGGAGACCGGGAAGCTGTATAAAAACAAAGAAATATCCTTTTAAGAAATTGTAAATCATAGCATATAAAAATATATGTGTAAATGTACACTAACAACTGGATCATAGCATATAAAAATATATGTGTAAATGTACACTAACAATTGGATCATAGCATATAAAAATATATGTGTAAATGTACACTAACAATTGGATCATAACATATAAAAATATATGTGTAAATGTACACTAACAATTGGATCATAGCATATAAAAATATATGTGTAAATGTACACTAACAATTGGATCATAGCATATAAAAATATATGTGTAAATGTACACTAACAATTGGATCATAGCATATAAAAATATATGTGTAAATGTACACTAACAATTGGATCATAGCATATAAAAATATATGTGTAAATGTATACTAACAACTGGATCATAGCATATAAAAATATATGTGTAAATGTACACTAACAATTGGATCATAACATATAAAAATATATGTGTAAATGTATACTAACAACTGGATCATAGCATATAAAAATATATGTGTAAATGTACACTAACAACTGGAACATAGCATATAAAAATATATGTGTAAATGTACACTAACAATTGGATCATAGCATATAAAAATATATGTGTAAATGTACACTAACAATTGGATCATAACATATGAAAATATATGTGTAAATGTATACTAACAACTGGATCATAGCATATAAAAATATATGTGTAAATGTACACTAACAATTGGATCATAGCATATAAAAATATATGTGTAAATGTACACTAACAACTGGATCATAGCATATAAAAATAGATGTGTAAATGTACACTAACAACTGGATCATAGCATATAAAAATATATGTGTAAATGTACACTAACAAGTGTTTCCAGAGGGGTCTGTAACTTTGATGGATTCTGGATCAACTGTGAAATTGAATTCTTTATTCAAAGCTGCGTCACGAAGGGTTATTGCCACAGTCCTCACATCAGCAGTAGTGGTATTTTTGTCAAATTCCAAGCCACCATCTATCACTATAGATCCGTTGCTGAGAAGGCACAATCATGTTGAAACATAGTAAAAAAAAATTTGAATCATAAATAAATAAATAAGACAATGGAATGAACGTTTGAATGTTTTAAGATGAAATTTAAACAAAGTGGTTGGTTATTTTTAGAATTCACTTTTTACCTGAATTTCCTAATAAACATACGAATGAAGCTCTTAATTTTCTTTTTGTAAACGTTGAAAACCTAAAATATATAAAAAAAGACAGTTCAAAACAGACTTCCATGTTGCTAAAACTGATTCGTTTTTACGACTGGATAAATAGACATTTAGAGTAAAAAAATGTCTTAGCAAACTGTTCATCATAAACATATAGAAATATTATAAATATTTAACAACATGATTTTAACGTTGACAGTTCACAACATTAGCTATTGCAGAGCATTAAAATATCATTACAAGTCTAATCGTTCTCGATTGGTTAAAAATATTACCTGAGTGGTGATGTTTGATTCCAGCTTTTGGGTGACAGGATCGCTCAGATTGGAGTAGGCCTCAATGAATTGATCAGCAATTTTAAAAGTTACGTTAAACACTGTAACAGGTGCAGTTGTGTTAGTCGTGTTCACTCCTGGCAAAGAAACTTTTGAAGAAACAAAAACTTTGATTAACATAACAGAGATACATTTTATCGCTTGCCTCTTTATATATGAATAATTCATTTATGGTTAAATTACTGATTCAAATACCCAGCATATTTGTTAATTGTATCATATGCTCATTATATCAATGTATAATATATTTTTGCCTGTTGATTTGATATTGGAGTAGATTGCTTGGAATGTATCATTAATGCTGAAACTTATATTAAATAGTACAATACCTGCAGGGGGTGTGCTAATTGTAGTTGTCAGATTGGGCACTGTCATTTTTCCGATGGAAAAGGGAACACAGTACATTGTAAGTGATACAAATTCTTATAATTATTTTACATTACACTTAACAATCACAATCTTAACCACAAATATAGAATTTAGCAGCTCCAAAAAGACCAAGTTATATGAGTGTTTTCAAACAAGCTACAGTGTGTAAAGAGCTCCCAGCTCTCTTAAAGGGGTGTGAAACTGTACATTTCAGTGGCAAGCAATTTGTCTGTTCAAACTGAACTCGAAACCATTGCACAACAAAGCACAATCACAGCCATCAGAAAATATTTGATGTTTCATGCACAGTATATATTTTGCAAATGCAAGGGGATCAGAAATTAATAAATTAAAGTCGTTAAATTACAGATACAAATTACCTGTTTATATTTGATGGTTTTTTAATACTTATAAAACAAGTATTATTTCTGCATTTCATTACATATATTTAATGTTTTTTTGTTTTTACAAATTATTGCATACTGACCAGATTCAGCAATATTGATGGAATTCTGAATGATATTGAGGAAACTCCCATTTGTAACTCTGTCAACAAGGGTTTGTTTCAGGCTTGTGACATTAGGACGAGTGCCATTGGAAAATTGAAGAATGCTATCTGTCACAATGGAGCCATTCCTGAGAAGGCACAACCATGTTAAAACAGACAAATAATGAAAGCAAGAATGAACAAACAGAACAACCGGTAAGTTAACTTACAAAGTGACTTACCAACAAACTAAGTAAACGATTAACCAACCAATATATTAACTAATAAAAACATGTTTACATTAATTTATCATTAAGTACATTTAAAAGTGCATTTGTTAGTATTTATGATTTTATGCAATGATTTACCTGAATTTCTGAATAACCATCCGTAGAAAATTTTGGATATTCCTGAAGAGTGGTTCAATCTAGTTAGATAAAGAGATTAAGACATATATTCATATTGCTCTATAGCCACAAATATATTTAATAATGGATTTTTACTACCTTTTTTATTTTTATTAAAAAAACATTAGACAAGACAAATGATCAAATCTTGCGTTGGATCTTTTGATGCAAACAACTGTGTGGCAGGGCGGAGGGCGGGGCTGGGTCGTGATACTACACACCCGGTCTCGCCCTCCGCCCTGCCACAAACTGTTTATCTGGAAGACTGGGAACATAGTCATTTAAGTAAAAATGTTTAGGCGAACTGCTCATCCTAAACATGTAGACTGTAAATTTATGACCCCAATTCTATCTGTTAATATTTTATAAAAATTGTTATTGTAATGTTTCAAATTCATACTGCAATGAAGCATTAGCAGTTAATTCAACAATCCCAGACCCTCACCAGAAGAAAACATTACCTGAGATGTGATGTTATTTTTCAGGTTGATGGTTGCATCAGCGCTCATATTGGAGTAGTCAGCAATGAAAGTTTCATTAATGGAGAAACTTAAATTAAACTCAAAGACAGTTGCATTTGTGTCATTTGCTGCATTCCCAGGCACAGGTAGGATTCCTGTTCAGGGTGAAATTAGAGAAAATGGGAATTGGTAAATTCCCAATACTAAACAACCTTTGAGACCATTATTTCAATGCACACTACAACAGACCCAAAATAAAGAGAATATTGCCAAAAAATAACCATGCTTTCAAAGTGTGCAGTATGGTATTGCTATTTTGGCAAGATAGCAATCCAGCTGCAGATCAATTTCGGTCCATTTTTTTTTCTTCTGGTCACAATGTCATGTTGGTAAGGTATCTAAGATAATACTGAAGACATTTAAGATATAAATTGATAAATAATGGTGTTTGGTAGATTATTTTTCCAAACATTGCTGTTCAGGCTGAGTGAAATTGTCTCCTCCCTACAACTTGAAGGAATAAGTTGTCCAATAGAAAAACTTCAGTCAGAGCCATATTGCGACACTCTATAGACTCTGATTCTGAAGATCAATCCCAAACTGATGGATTCTATCCATTTCTTGCCAAGCCATTTTGACTGCACTCATGCCATCTTGACAGAATAAAATGAGACCTAATCTGAAATTATGATAACAGAAATACAGCAATCATAACTGACTGAAAATTCGCATGGTATTTATATGGCTTGTCATGCTAGTCCTCTAAACTAAATCTTAAGAGTCTTATTTAAGATAACCGAACAACTGAATAATGATCCTTGAAATTTAAAGAAATTTGACACTATTTTGACTCTTCACTAACTTTTCTTGTTGTTGTTTTTAACTTTATGATTTCTAAATTCCATCCTTAATATTAAAGAGTGATTTGGGACATGTATGACTACTCTAAGCTCCTTACCGATAAGACACAGAACACCTAGTACAATTCTCCACTCCATTGCTTCTTTTGGCAATATCCCTAAAAAGTGAAAATAAAGCATATTAGTAATACGTTTAAACACAGTTTATACTAAAATAAAATCCACATGGGTGGTCATTTTATTAACATGAAAAAGAAGTTGTACAGGCAACAAACACATACAGTTATATATATATATATATATATATATATATATATATATATATATATATATATATATATATATAATATTTACCAGTTTAGTAAATAAACATACACCTCTGAAGTGCGTCAAAATTGGCAACTTGTTAGATAATATATTATTTTACTATTATTACATAACAGTTTTGTTTTGTATGAATAAATGAGTAAGTATTTGGGTGGATAACATTGTTATATTAATAATATATATATATATATATTGTTATATTGGGAGCATCAGAGCTTATATCACATTCAGTGGATATCAAGAATATACATAATCAAAACACATACAATAAAAAATAAATGTATATATATATATAGATATAAAATAAAACAAACAAAAAACAAATAGTTCTGCTTACTTTTTGATTATCTTTTCAGGAAAAAGTACACAATCCAAGGTTAATCCAAATAGCAACCTTTTGATGTCGTTGGTTAAATGGTCACATCTAAATGAACACAGCAAACAGGTGGTGATATTTAAAGTGAAAAACTTTTTTTCATTGCTGAGAATCGACCAATAGGGATTCAGCTGTGAGTTTGCTGTCAAACTGGAGGAACAACTGTATTAAAATACTAGCTTTGTTTCCTGGTACATATACAGGTGAGGCTAACCTATTTAATATATGGCAAAACCTGTACACATCTTTTATATTCTGTTGAAGCCAGCAAAAGGAAACTCATTTACTTGACTAGAATCACTAATACATAACTCATACATTAATATCATATACTGTACATTCTTGATTAAATGGATTACTGAGATGCAATGAAATGCACCCCTTTTTATTATTATTAGCCAGCTATAAGCATGAGAATGACCTGTCCTTTTTCTCGACAGAGTAATAAATATTTAGAGTTTTCACGAGGTTAGTGTTAGGGTTTGGGTTAGGGTTACATACAATAAAAATATATGACATATGAAAATTACAAATTTTATTCTGTATATATTCTTTTTTGCAGAATTGCAAAATTACAGAACAGGGAAACACGAGTCACTATACTGTCTTAAAAAGTAAAGGTGCAGTGCTGCTAATCATATATGACATTAGCTGCTGTGGAAAAACTGGCATTTCCAGCAAATCTAGTTCCTTATAACTCAAAAGGCTTTCACCTAAAAACCAAACTAGCACAGGCAGCATGGCAAACTTTCCTCACTGGCAGAAAAAAATAAAAATAATTTGATGTACTCTTCTTATTACTTTTAGAAAAGGGGTCTTTATCGGGAGTCTATAATCCTAAAAAAACTTTGACAGTTGTTTCTTTAATGGTTTATGGTTTTATGATTGCAACATGTCGTCATTTCATTTTTTCTATTTTTAATTTTGTTCCTCAGTGGCTGCCAGTAAACAGCCAAAAATCTTTCCTCATGTCATACTCAAACATCACCAGAAGCATGGTCACAAACCTCTTTCATTTAAAGGAGCTAATAGAGGGACATTCCGGGTTCAATCAAGTTAGAATCGACAGCATCTGTGGCATAATGTTAATTACAAAAAAAAAATATATATATATATAACAAAATCAAGGTAAGGCACATACTTGCAGTAAATTAGGCCATTATTTGAAGGGTTTAAAGACAGAAATGTAAAGCTGATAATTTTATAGAGGTTTAGGGTTATATTAGGGTTTAAGCGTTTACAGCGTTCAGTCATAATGGCAATGAAGCTGTAAAATTGCATAAAACTCTAGAAAGAAAAGGATAGTGAGCGATTTTATCACACTAAAAAACACACATATTTAACACACAAATTAATTGTGTTTTTGTGAAGAGTGATCTGAACGGTGTACACTTACATGAGATGAAGACTATACTCATAATAGTTTTCTATAAAAGTGTTTTTATTATACATGGTGCGGGTCACCCCTTTAATGTGTTTCGCCATGATGAAATGATATGGTCCGCTGTGTTTCACGAAACGTCGAAGAAGGAAATCCTCCCTCTCATTGGCTGCCACCTTGGTTGGTTTCCTGCGTTTCCCCTCTCTCGAAGCGAGAGCGTTCCACACCCGGGACTTTTTTCTCCGCTCTGTTCGTTCCAGAAACGATGGAAGGTGATCGCCCCGTATAGTCCTCCCAGTTGGCAGCGGTCATCCAGTCCCTCGCTGCATTACACCAGAGCCACCAACAATCCCTGCTTGAGCTCCGGCAGGACCAGGTTCACCGATTCTTCTAGATCATGCGGGCTCAAGCAGAGGACATGCGTTCCGGAGTCTTCTGAGCCAGGAGGCCGCCCCGGCTGCAGCCGCGACCCCGGCCCCCTGTGCCTTGTTGCCCCCGCCTGCGTTACAATAGATGGGGGCGGCAGACGATCCGGAAGCGTTCCTGGATCTCAAAGAGATCCAGGAACGCTCAGAGACCACAATCGCAACAACCCAGTTATTTGTGGAGATCACCTCTCACCTCGGCAACTCACAGAGGTTTCCGAAATGCAAAGGGAATTTGCAGATGTGTTTTCCCCTCTACCGGGTCGTACGAACATCATCCAGCACCACATCGAGACCGAGCCGGGTGTAGTGGTACGTAGCCGCCCCTATCGCTTGCCCGAACACAAAAAGAAAATAGTCCGGGGGAATTGGACGCGATGCTCGATATGGGCGTAATAGAGGAATCCCACAGTGATCGGTCCAGCCCGGTTGTTCTTGTTCCCAAGAGCAATGGGTCTGTACGGTTCTGTGTGGATTATAGAAAAGTCAACGCGGTGTCTAAATTTGACGCATACCCAATGCCCCGTGTTGATGAGTTGCTTGCTTTTTTTGCGACCTTGGATTTAAAGAAGGGTTATTGGCAGATCCCCTTGACACCAATTTCCCGTGAGAAATTCTCTACGCCGTTTGGATTACACCAATTTGTGACACTTCCTTTTGGTTTGTTTGGGGCCCCAGCCACGTTTCCTCAGAAACGGTGTGATCCTCAGACCACACACCGCCTATGCCGTTTTAGTAATGATTTAAATTAATGATTGGCAGCGGCACATGCAACATCTGAGGGCCGTCCTGAGGTCGCTGCGGCGGGCAGGGCTCACGGCAAACCCTAAGAAGTGCGTGATTGGGCGTATGGAGGTACGGTATCAGGGGTTCCACTTGGGTCATGGCCGGGTGCGGCCCCAAATTGACAAGACCTTGTGACTTGCCCTAGACCTAAGACCAAAAAGGGGGTGAGGCAGTTCCTGGGGGCTGGCTGGCTATTATAGGAGGTTCGTGCCCAGTTATTCGGACGTCACCAGCCCGCTGACTGACCTCACTAAAAAGGGGGCTCCAGACCCGGTCCAATGGTCGGAGCAGTGCCAACAGGCGTTTATGCAGATTAAAGCCGCACTCTGTGGGGGGCCGCTTTTGCATACACCTAACTTCTCTCTCCCTTTTTTATTGCAGACGGACGCTTCAGACAGAGGGCTGGGGGCCGTGCTCTCGCAGGTGGTGGAGGGGGAGAACGCTCTACATTAGCTGTAAGCTCTCCTTGAGGGAGACAAAATACAGCACGGTGGAGAAAGAGTGCCTGGCTATTAAGTGGGCGGTCCTCACGTTCCGTTACTACTTGCTGGGGCGCGCCTTCACTCTCTGCTCAGATCACGTCCCACTTCAATGGCTCCACCGCATGAAGGATACTAATGCCCGGATCACCCGTTGGTATCTAGCTCTCCAGCCCTTTAAGTTCAAGGTGGTCCACAGACCAGGGGTGCAGATGGCTGTCGCTGACTTCCTCTCCAGAAATGGGGGGGGGAGTGGTAGGCAGGCCGGATGGCGCCCCGGCCTGAGTTGGGCGGTGGGGGTATGGTGGGGGTATGTGCCCGTCGGGGAGATGAAGCGGTAAGGGCGCTTGCACCTGAGCTAAATCATGTCTAACACCTGTCTCTAATTCCAGTGAGCACGGGGAGAGTGGCATAAAAGCAGCCACAGAACCTCCAGAGCGGGGGAGAGAGTGACAAGGGAACCCAGTGTTCCCACGAAAGACTTTATAAGTGATGTACAAAAAGTGTGTTAAGAAATATTAAAAACCCTGTTACCTGTGGAAGTTATCAAAACCCTGTTTCCTGTGTTTTCCCTCTCTCGAAGCGAGAGCGTTCCACAGTCAACATATAAAATAAGATAATCAACATCATGTTACAAATGCAGTCGATTGAGCTTAACTTTTATTGAACCCAGAATATTCCCTTAAATAATTCCTCAAACCATCTGATCTTTGAATACCTCATTACACAGCTATTGCACAATATCCTTAATTCACTCTTTTCCCTTTCCTTTCGCATGGTGTCCTATATGTTCTGGCCTCTCTTCTTGGAATGATATTTGAGGCTGGTGAAAACATGGATCAGTGATGCCAGTGTTTATATACAAATCTATTTAACTACAGTGTCCGAGTCTGCATCCAGACGGGAAGTTGATCAGCTGGCTGTCTGCTGTGGTCACAACAACATTGTGCTGAATATGCTCAAAACAATGGATATAATAGTCCCCCCATACACCCCACCATCCTGAACAGCACTGTGGCAGCAGTGGAGTCATTCAGGTTCCTGGGCTCTACCATCTCTCAGGACCTGAAGTGGGACACCCACATAGACTCCATTGTGAAGAAGGCTCAGCAGAGGTTGTACTTCCTTCTCCAGTAAAGGAAGTTCAATCTGCCACAGGATCTGCTGACACGGTTCTACTCAGCCGTCATTGACTCTGTCCTGTGTACATTTATTACTGTCTGGTTTGGTTCAGTCACCAAATCAGACAGAAGGAAACTACAATGGACAGTCATGACTGCTTAGAGGATTATTGGTGCCCTCCTGCCCACCCTCCAAGACCTGAACATCTCCAGTGTAAACGTGCAGGTAGAATCACTCTTGAACCCACTATCCCTGCCCTCTCCCTCTTTGAACTGTTGCCCTCTGGCCAGCGCTACAGAGCACTGAGCACCAGGACATCCGAGCACAAGAACAGTTTTTACCCTCAGGCCATTTTCGTCATGAACAATTAAACTGTGTAATAGTTTGTAATGTAATAATATATTGTTCTTGCCCCATTTCTTAAAGACATTTTAAGTATTTTACTATTGAACATTTTACTATTATTCAATATTTAAAGTTTGCAGACATGGTCAAGAAGTTTTGCTGTTTCTATTACAGTTTTCTTGATTGCTTGCACACTAAAACAGATTCTATGGCACAAAATCCCAAATAGCACTTCAACTCTCAAAACAAAGACTTTTCTCAAAACTATGAGCACTCGTCATCTGTTTTCATACTTGCTCCATTGTACTCAATGTCGTTTGCAAAACTTTACACAAAAATATCCACATGAAGCTCAAATTTAACCATGTTCATAAAAAGGAAAAGCATTTAATATACAGTAAATAACTCAAGGAGTCACAGCCTGAAGTCAAATAACACACAGTACACAATGTGCAGGGGTGTTAAGTAACAAAATACAAATACTCACGTTACTGTAATTAAGTAGTTTTTCCCAGGAATTTAAATGATAAAAATTGCATACTTCTACTTTTGTATATTTTTTGTGCTGTAACTGTACTTTTACTGTGCTATTTTCCCACCATCTATGTTCACTACTTCCCTGTCTGATTTTGTTTTTATCCATCAATGTGATTCAAAAAGATTCTCTAGTGACTCCCGTCAAATCACACACTTGAATGGCAGCTGTAGATTTGGTGCAAACTGTGGAGGATGCATCAAGGACAGTTTAACACCTGAACATCACTGCTGCACCTGAAAGGGATTTTCACAGTGATAAAGGCCAGTTGCTTGACTGTGAGTTTAACTCGCTCAGGCCAGATAACAGCATTAATCCTGCCTCTAATTTGAAGAAACATATCAAGGTACATTTTATATTTCTGCATACTAGATTCTGTGTGTCTATAAAGTAGCCTGTAAATTAGCAATCTATCACTGAGATTATTGGGTTGATGTGAGAGATTAAGGCACTGTTATCAATAGGGCTGGGCAATAAAACAATCTTGATAAAAGATTGAAGAATAAAAATAAAAGATCGATATTGATGATATATTTTTTTAGTAATTTGCTATACATAGCCTATGTTCTACATCTAGAACATTGGTGTTCATTACATTGATCGCGATAGCAAGACAACCACTGTTTGCTTGAGCTAGATAAAATATAAAAGATTGACTTTTTATTTCCTGATGTCTGTAGCTGTGTAGCTGGGTACTGTTTTATTGACAGGTGGCGCTATTGCGCCAATGCCCTTCTTCATGAGGCAATAATGTAAACGCAGTCAGTTTGGACTAAAGTGAGTGTAAACAATGGGTCAAAAATGGTATTTGAATCAAAATGTTGGACTTGAAGTGTACATGTAACCAGTGTTGGACTAGGAAGAGAAATCGGCCCGGACTTTACATAGTAACTGGCCCAAACGTTGTTGGGGTGGGGGGTGCGCCGCTCCCACATACGGCTTCACAACCCTCGTGGTGTATTTGCCACATGTTACCTCCCCCTAGTCTGGGCAGGATGTGGCCTCCGCAGGGTCTTTTCCCCTTGAAAGAATAGGACCGGGAAAGACCGCCTTCCCCGACGCGTTTCATAGCGCTAAGATAGCCCCAGCCACTTCACATCCTATGCGAGAGACATAGAGAAAGAAAAGGCTGTGGCTGCCATGCTAGTCATATAGCACCTGTTCCCCTCTCAGGGGTGCTGGGAACCAAAGGTCTGTATATGATATCTCTTTGGGGGCGTTGGAGATGGCTACATACAGCCGACACAGTTGCCTCTAGCACGCAGCACATTGGCCTTTTCTCAAGTTCAAAGGTACGCGAGGCTCCCAAGGAAGACCCCTTGTGTCACTTCATTCGACACAACGTCTCATTCCCTTGCTCAGGGAATGGAGGTTACGACAGTTTTTCTCATTTGATTTTATAAATTTCTCCAAACTATGGCAAATGCTCTCAAAACCATTCACACCGCAAACACATGAAAACTTATTTATAAGACTTATTTTTGCTGAACAATAATTTCACTGCATAATAAAGCAATTTGTTCTTTTCTAATAATACTAACATCAAAGCTATAAACTCAGCTCTCTTTTGAATTCATAAAGCCTGATCTCATTATTATATGTAGCTATTGGTGTGTAACATTTAAACGTACATATTTGTACATTTGGATCAATGAAACCAACAATATAGACTACAAAATAAGGTTGTAATCTATATTGTAAATTATATGTAATTTATTTACCTAATTAGAAACTTAAAATATTTATCCATATAATATCCACTATAATCCATTCTAAATATATTTGTACAGATATATTTGTAATAGATAAATATATTTGAACATTTTTACATTTACATTTACGCATTTGGCAGATGCTTTTATCCAAAGCGACTTACAGAGCCCTTATTACAGGGACAATCCCCCCGGAGCAACCTGGAGTTAAGTGCCTTGCTCAAGGACACAATGGCTGTGGGGATTGAACCAGCGACCTTCTGATTAACAGTTATGCGCTTTAGCCCACTACACCACCACCACTCCATTAAGATCCCTTAACCATACCACAAAACTATAAATAACTTTTCAACAATATAAAAAATGTAACAAGCAGATTAATGTACAGTGACAACATACTAGTTACAACATACAAATTTATATGTATTTTAGTGTCACTAATCTCACACTTACTCCTAAACATAACCCTAACCATTTCTTAACTGTATACTGTACAAAAAACTGTAAGAGGCAGATAAATGGAATCCCACAATCATTAATAAAAAACAAAAGTAAATGGCAAAAGGCAGTACCAAAGGGGTGCAAATGACAATATGCTGTATTCAATGTGCTCACTGACACCAAACAATAGCTTTGTGTGAGGTCGAGATTGGAATTTCAGTTTATAATTGCTGACAAATGTTCTCCTGATCCAATCCATAAAGCTGTTGTCATGTCTCATTTAAACTAATACAACACAGCATGTGACATGTGACATGTCACAATCATTTACGAGCATCAATGAATAAAAGGCTTGAATTTGGGTATATTCCTCACACAAATCTATCTGAAGATTGGATTGAAGTGCATGAATAAAATCAATTACTTTTATGATTGTTTTATTGTTATTTATTGTTTTATATTTATTAAGGTACTAATATGTTTTCGTTTGAAAACTCAGATTTCAGTTTCCTAACATCATTGTTTTATGGTATGTGGTAATGAAGATGTACCAAATTCAATGCGTTTTCAAACGAAAACATATTAGTGTGGATTTGGCCTAAGTTACACTCCAAATCTTTAGCTAAGAGGCAATTACAGAAAGATTAGAATATAGGATAAAAAATAACTAAATATAAACCTGGTCATGAATTGGGCATAATCTTGGGCTTGGTCGATACAGGGTCTAAAGGTGATATTAGAAATAGAGGCACACTGATGTTGAGCTGATGACACAGGCATATGGGC